>NC_028356.1:3651266-3654068 GCF_000741045.1 Vigna radiata var. radiata | reverse complement strand
ACACGCGTACGCCTGTTTTTCAGTTGGTACGTTTTAACAATGTGTACCGGATTATAGTAGACAAAAATACCTTCATTTATCATAGATTCTAAGTTTTAAAGTCAAGGATATTTAAATAATTTCATTCTCAAAACTAAAAAAAAAAGAAACCCCTTACTCACCTCCCTCATTCCTCTCAACCCTTTCTCTTTCATCTCTCTCACTCCAACATTTTCTATATCATCTGATGCCCCAACCCCAATTGAAAAAAAAAATCAAAACCCTTGTTTAACCACAATCCACTTTCCTCACTTATCCAATTTGTTTCTCTCTCGTCTCCATACTCTCCCTCAGCGACACACAACAACCTGCGAAATCGTAATTTGTTGCTCTTGATCTGTTCGTTCATTTGGAGGATGTGTTATATATTTTCGGTTTAATGTCTCAATAGGTCCCTATTTTCGTCAAGAATCTTAAATAGGTCCCTTTCTTTTTCGGCGTCTCAATCAAGTCCTTATTTTCTTAAAATTGAATCAAATAGGACCTTTCCGTTAAATTGATATGACGTCGTTAAGAAGGGTATGTTGACCGTGTAGTTTTTTATTACGTGGCATTGAAAATGTGACTGAATTGTATTTTTTTAATTTTTAAATTAAAAAATGAAGTATATTTTGTATATTTCATTTTTCAATTCAAGAATAAAAAAATACAATTCAGTCACGTTTTTAATGCCACATAATAAAAAACTACACTGTCAGCATACCCTTCCTAATGGCGTCATCTCAATTTGACGGAAAGGTCCTATTTGATTCAATTTTACAAAAATAAGGACTCAATTGAGACGCCGAAAGAGAAAGGGACCTATTTGAGATTATATACGAAAATAGGGACCTATTGAGACATTAAACCTATATTTTCCCTTCTTATTATTATTAAATTTCATTTTTAAATTAAATCACGTAAATAAAACCTTCATAAATCAATTAAATTTTCATACATCATTTACACATCTACACCACATTTCAATATATTTTTAAAGAACAAGATATTTCCCTCTATTGTCCTTTTCCCTTTACACAAAGTGTTTCTTTTTCCTTTCTCTTTTGGTATGGTGTGCATGATGTAATATTACAACCTAGAATTGAAAGAATTGTACTCCTAGGGAACTCTTGTATACCTATTTCTTTAATTTCCTTATGTCTCTTTTTTATCACTGAATTAGTTTCTGTAGGCGTTTAGAATAAACTTTTGGCAAGAGTTTCTGATTTTTTTTTAATTGGGGCAACAATAGGGGTGATAGAGAAAATGGTTGAGAGGAATGAGGAAGGTGAGTAAGGGTTCGAGGGTTTCGTTTTTTTTTTTTTTTTAATTTTGAGAATGAAAATTATTTAAATATCCTTTACCTTAAAACTTAGAATCCATGATAAATGAGGATATTTTTGTCTATTATAATCCAGTACACATTGTTAAAACGTACCAACTGAAAAACAGGCGTACACGTATTAACAAACCCCATATATATATATATATATATATATATATATATAATAAACTAACAAGTTTCTTTCTATAATATACCTTTTTTTCTATCTATCATATATTTCATATCTTCATAATCTCTAACAATTTTCAACATGATCCCATTATTTTATATTGTCATTATACGAATCTTAAAATTCCATAAATCTACATCCACTATTAAGTTCGTATGAAACTTGAATATATATACTATAATAAATTTTAAACAAAATAAAAAAAATGTATTAATAATATTTTTTTGTTTTATTATATTACAATGATATATTTATATCTTCAGTTACTAATTTTGACTCTGTATTTATACTACTACAAGAAAATGTGATTTTAGAAACTAAATTATTTGTTAATAAAATAATTAATAGTCACTAATTGAATTATTTAGAGTCCAACAATCATAAATAGATAAAACATTTATAGCTAATTAACAATTTTTTAGTTTCTAATTTATAAATTAATTTAGTAACTAGATATATAAAATTAGTTTAGGGATCAATTATGTTAGAAACTAATTTAGCGATAAAATGTACAGAAATCAAGTTAACAACTAAATATATAGAATTAATTTAATGATAATTTTAAATAGAAACCAATTTAATGACTATATATATTATATAAAATCCAATTTAGTGAACAAATTATATAAAAAACAATTTAATGACCAAATATATAAGGAAAATGATATGTAAACAACAGATTTTGACAACATTTAGACACGGGACACGTGTTCAAATGTGAGTGGTGCACGTGGAAAATGAATTTTTAATATGAGAATGATGTGGTAATGAGAATTGGGGGCAGGTTTCAAATTTGGGTTTCATTTTCTCATTTTCAGATTTGTAATCTGAGAAACATTTGAGAGAGAATCTTTGAACGTGAAAACTAGAGAGAGACTTGTCTTCCCTCCACCCTACCACCGCTNCTACCGAAGTGTTGTCGTACTGCCGNCGTTCGTTGGCAAAACATAGACGGTGTCGTCTTCCCTCCACCCAACCACCCAATGTCGACGGAGTGCCGTCGTTCGTACGCAAAACCTAAACGGTCTCGTCTTCCCTCCACCAAGCCACCCATTGCTATCGGAGTGTCGTCGTGCGAACTTAAAACCTGCGCTTTCATTTAGGAAGTGAGAAAGTCCCAACTTCTTTGACTTATTGGTTGAATTGTAACTTGAAATTAAACAAGTTATGAACATTTTGCATATTCTGGTTTTTTGTGCAATTTGAGCTTTTGAGCTGACCATATTTGTGATATTTTCTTTCAGAATCAGGGACGTTCAATAAACCAACG
>NC_028356.1:3612785-3650156 GCF_000741045.1 Vigna radiata var. radiata | reverse complement strand
TAGGGTTCACTTTCTCTCTCTAAGCTTGGGTTCTCTCTCATCTTGCCTCATATTCAAATTTTGAAATGTGAAAATGAACTTCCCCATTTTCAAACTTTTCCCCAATTCTATTTCCACATCATTCTTATTTTTAATTTTTTTTTCCACGTGGACCATTCACATTTTGACACGTGTCCCGTGTCAAAATGTTGTCAAAAGTTGTTGTTCATATATCATTTTCCAATATATAAAAATAAAAAATATTCGCTTGGTCTTTAAATAATGAAAATTTGTTTTTAAATATTTTCCATACAAAATCTTTCATATTTTATATTTATTTTATATTTTATATTTATTTGTAAATTTGATTTCAATAACTAAAATTTATTTTTAATATAATTTAAATTATTGATTACAATATTTAACAATAAATTCATGAATTTTCTTTATACAGTGTTTAATTTTCTAATATTAAATATGAATCAAATGGTAATATATTAGAAACATTCACGTATATTTACTTTAACCACCAAAAGAACCAGACTATCAGACATGTGGTATCGATTCTCAAAGCTAAACATTTGCATTATGTGCAAATTTTGATACATAGTAGAAGTGTCCTATTCCAAACCAATTTCACTATCTTTTTTCATCTAAATCATTAGACTTCAAATAATTAAAAAGTCTAATATTCAATCATTGAAATTTTTTCTATGGATGCAGAAAAGAAAAAGTAACAGAACAAAATTAATTTCAATCAATACACAACAAATCACTAACCCACAACAAATTTTTAATATAATATTATATCACTCAAATAAACAATTTCAAATTTTAAAACAATAATATATACAAATCTCAATTTAACAAAACAAATTTTTAATATTATATTATATTATTAAACAAACCCATCCATCCATACATGGAACAAAATATAATACACAACCAAAACCCTAAACCTAATAAACACACAATAATCCGTGAATGTTATACAGTTTCCAAATCTTGTTATTCATTCAAGAAGAGAGAAAGCCATAGTCACCACTTCAAAAATAACATAATACAATAAAATAAAAATAAAAGATTATAAATGAAAAAGTCTAAGAATGTTAAAGTTACTTCAAAAATAACATAATACACTAAAATAAAAATAAAAGATTANAAAAAGTCTAAGAATGTTAAAGTTACTTCAAAAATAACATAATACACTAAAATAAAAATAAAAGATTATAAATGAAAAAGTCTAAGAATGTTAAAAAGATCAAAATTTTGTTGACAAAAGTTTAAAAAAAAGAAATTAACTTGCGGACAGTGGAAATTATTGGCAAGAGGCATTTTTGGCGACCGATGATGAACAAAACTGAACCAAAGAAACCGAAGAATAGGATCATGCAACACAGGAGATTAGGGGCATTTTCTGCATCACGGTCTGCTGCTTTCATGGCAGCTTTCTTCACGGCAGCTGCTTTCACGGCAGCTGCTTTCATGGCAGCTTTCTTCAGGGCAGCAGCATAACATTTATCCTCTACCACACGGAAACACTCGTAGGCAAGGTCTGCTTGCTTCCTAGCAGCAGCATTCCTTCCCAACCAAGATAAGCCAATAGCTAGCCGTAAATAATCTCTTCCCATATCACGGTAAGTTTCGGCTTCTTTCAACTTCGTGGACCTTTCATGGTGCAATTTCACAAAATCAAGATTGATGATATAGGAATTCCATGATTTGGAAACACACCTGAATCGTAAGAGACTCTTCGCAGGAAGCCAAGACAGAATTTCTAATATGATCTCATCAGGGAGTACTCTAGGAGAAGATTTCGCCATTACCATCTTCTTTCCAAAACCCTTAGCAATGTTGTACACTGTGATGTCGCTAGAGTTTACTTCAAATCTTTTAAATATTTTTATTGTGTTATAGGTTAAAATAAGTTAATAATGTATAAAAAAAAATATAATAACTTCATATAAAATATTTTAAAATTATAACCATTTGTATAGTAATAATTATATCTTTTTAATATTATATTTTTAAAAAATTAATTAATAATTATATTATAAAAAATAAAAAAAATAAAAATTGTGTACATTTTAAAAAAATATCCTTCTAAATCGGTATAAACGCATGAAATTATACATAGCATTTTAACTTTTAAAATAATTTAGAAATAACAGATCTACAGTATTATGAACTTAAGTTTGGGGCAAAATCTTTTCTAATTAAATATAAATAAATTTTGCATAAAATCTTTAGATAAAAATTAATAATTTATTCAGTACAAATATTTTTATTTTAGCATAATAAATGTTTTATTAATAATTAATAATTGAGTTTGATCTCCGATGATTTTCAATGCGTTTTTTTTTATCTAAAATAAAAATTAATGTATGCAATTAATGTTTAAAATATCCTTTATTTCTTTATTATCTGTTTGATAAAATTTAAAATTCGTGATAGTGTTTTTAATGTAAATGGAACATTTTCAGCAAATTTTTAATATTATATTATATTATTAAACAAACAATTATTTCAAAATTTAAAAAAACAATACTATATTAGCATAAAATCCTAAATCCGTCCATCCATCCAACAACATATAATACACAAAAACAAAAAAGAAGTTACCAAAACCCTAAATTAAGGGATTAAGAGTGGACAAATAAAACTGTGCTGCTAAAAATTGTACTGTATTAAAAACTAATTTGTTTAAACTGAACTGTAAAATAGTTCAAACTGAACTTCTTTTTATTTTATTTACTGAACTGTACTAAATTATACTAAACTATAATATAAACTGAATTGAACTACTAACTGAATTGTAAATTGTACTAAATTACAATATAAACTGAACTGAACTACTAACTGAATTGTAAATTGTACTAAACTACAATATAAATTGAACTAAACTACCAACTGAATTATAAACTGTACTAATTTTAACTATTATACTATTTTTACTTTTTTAGAAGAAAAATACTCTTATTAGAAAGAAAAAAAAAACCACCTGAATATATAAATTAATTAGTTTATATATATACTTTTTAAATATATTTAGTTATTTACTATAGAAACATCATTATCAAAGATAATGAAATTATTACTTTTAATTAAAATGAAATAAAAACTTTTCCTTGACTTTTATAATAAATACATTGGATTGAAAAATAAATTTGTTACATCTTTATTTTAAGTTGAAAATTCGCAATCACCTCTCAACACAACCTAAGTCAATATAGGTAATTAATTGCAACTTTTTTTAGGTTATTATTACAATTATTTTGAAATATTATATTCCCTTAAACAATCACGTCAACACTTAAAAATAGGTTGTAGTGAAATCCTGACGACAATTTTGTTATTAACACAACTATTAAAATGTGATAAACTTATTAGAGATAGTAAAAATTAAGGAAAAAGTAAACTAAATATATCCTAATTAATATAATGTGTGAATTAAAGAATAGGTAACAATAATTTTTAGAAACTATAATTAGAAATAAATAAAAAGCAATTAATATAATTATGGTAATTTAGATTTTACAGTTAAGAGAAGAGGTGAAAACGTGATCACAACAATTTTAGCACCTTATATAACATTAAGGTCTCAATCCTCAATAACTAGCACATTTAATTGAAAATTTATTAAATTTAATTTTTAAAAACTGAATCATAAAACAATTATTTAAATTATAATAAAAATGGTTTAGTTCTTTTTAATAAAAATATAGTACAATTAACTATAATACACTACTGTTCAATATTTTTTTCCCAGTCTTACCCTAAATACGTGAAGTCTCCGAGGACATAGCCACAACTTCAAAAATAATACAATAAAAGAAAAGCGAGTTCATGTAAAAACGAAGATCAAAGCGCAAAATAAAAAGTGAAAACCAAATCAAAATGAAAAAGATTATAAATAAAAGAGTTTAAGAATGTTAAAAAAGATCAAAGTTTTGTTTACAAACTTAAAAAAAATTAACTTGCAGACAGTAGGAATTATATTGGCGAAGAAAAGAGGGACGAGAACAACCTCTGGTGGATAAAAACAAGTTTAACGATAGCGATAGGAGATGCGCACAACTAAACGGAAGAATAAGATAATGTAGTATAGAAGACCACGGGCATTTTCTGCGTCACCTTCCTTCATGGCAGCAACATAACTTATCTCTTCTGCCACACGGAAACATTCGCGGGCACGGTCTGCTTCCTTCATGGCTTTCTTCATGGCGAAGGCACAACTTTTTTCATCGTGAGCACTAAACAAATGTTTTTCATGGTCAGAATTCTTAAGAGCACGAAACAAATGTTTTTCTCCCATGATACAGTAAGCTTCGGCTTCATTCTTCAAATCGTTTTGGAAGATAATGGATCTTTTATGGTGCAATTTGACAAAGTAAGAATTGATAATAAGGGAATTCCATGTCTTGGAAACACACGTGAAACGCATCAGACTCTTCCCGGGAAGCCATGACAGAATTTCTGTTATGAGCTCATTAGATAATAGTTCAGCAGAAGAAATCGCCGCCATCTTTTTTCTAAAACCCTTAACGTGATGTTACTTCGAATCTTTTAAATACTTTTATTGTATTATAAGTTAAATACTTTTATTATATTAAATGTTAACAGTAAAATCTAGAATATATATATATATATATATATATATATATATATATATATATATATTATTTGACATTGACAACAACTTTCATAAAAAAAAATCTTATCAAAATTAACTTTTATATTTAAAGAAAAAAAGTTTAATATCATTTTTATTTTCTATTTTTATTGATATGTGAGATTACTTTTTTAAATATTCAATGCGATTTTAATATTCGTGATTTATATTTAATGATATTGTTTGAATTATTAATAATAGTGTAATAAAATGACTTATTTTATTTTATTTTTAATACATCCAAAAGTCTTAGGTAGCCATGACAACCTCTACATTGTCATATTATCGTCAACAACAAATCAGAGTGTCTCTTTAACCAACTTTTCAAGACACAACAATCAGTGTTGATTGCACCACCATCGTCATCATCTTCATTCACATAAAACGTGAAGAAAAATCACATCTAAATTGCGCTACCATTCCATCTTTGTTCATGCAAAATCTACAAAAAGAAAAAAATCATACCCAAGTTGTGTCACCATTATCACCATTTTCATTCACACGAAACCTGTGGAAAAACCACATCCAAATTGCATCACCATCTTTGCTCACACGAAACCTAGACCCCAATCGCATCTCCCCCACATTATAGTCACGTACAAATTTGTAAAGAAAGAAAATAGGAAAAAAAAATTGTCTTATTAATTTTGAATAAAATATGAGAAATATTTACCAGAAAGAATCTATAATTATGTTATTTTATCCCTATAAATATTCTATAATAATGAAACATTATTACTGTAATTATTCTATAATAATGTAACATTATTACTGTAATTATTCTATAATAATGTAACATTATTACTGTAATTATTCTATAATAATGTAACATTATTACTGTAAATCAGCTATAATAATAACAATATATTCTCTCAATAATATCGGGATATGATTTATTTTCGAACAAAATTCCAACAAATGAAACAACAAAGATGAAGATAGAAACACGTGATACATCTAGATAGAAAAAGGATGAAGTCAAACCAGATGATGAAACTTTTTATAGAAGTCTAGTTGGTTGCTTAATGTATTTAACAACTACTAGACTTGATATCTTAAATCAAATTTTGTGCGAGTCAGGATTATACACTGTACAGATATTTTGACAGTGACTAGGGAGGTTTGCTTGATGATCTAAAGAGCAATTCAGGCTATTGCTTCTTGTTTGGATCATGTGTGTTCTTATGGTGTTGTAACAAGCAAAATACTGTAACACAATCTACCGCAGAAGCTGGATTTATTGCAAATAATGCTGTTGTAAATCAAGTCTTGTAATTAAGAAAGATTCTATTTGATTAAGATGTGAAGCAAGAAAGATGCACTGAAATATTTGTTGACAATGAAGCTGCTATTTCTATTTCAAACAATCCTGTTTTTTTTATGGATAAACCAAACATTTCAATATCAAATTATTCTTTCTAAGAAAAGTGAAAAAAAAAGATAAAGTTAGCTTGACTTATTACAAATATGAATTGTAACTGGTTGATATATTTACCAAGCCTTTACCAAAAGGCAAGTTTTGAATTTCTTAGAGAATTGGAATTCGCAACAACTAAAGTAAAGAGGAGTGTTACAGTTTTACTTAAAATTGAAACAATTACAACAATTTCTTTTTTTCATTTAATTTATTATTTTTTTAAGGATGTTTGACTGTTTCAAACAACTTAATCAATTTTAGAATTTTTAGAAAGTTATTAAACATAGAATCGTGTTCTATGTATTTCTATTTTGCTTTGTGCAGGTTGATTTTTTATTCTATTTAAAGTGTTCATAATTCAATAAAAGAGTAGCTTTTACTAAAAAAAACCCTCCAACAAGAAAAATCTGCATGGAGCATGCATCTCAATTTATGTTATAAAAAACGTCTAACTTAAAAATATACGTAAGCAACTTAATCAGATTTACTTCAGCTAAAAAAGATAATTCTATCCACCCAATGAATCTCATTGGGTTAAAACAAGTAATATGACCGTATTATTTTCAAATCATATAGAATAAAATAATATGTTATAATAAAATAATAACAAATATTTAAATTAATCATATAATTCTTAAATATTTTCGTGAAATTGTGGTATGTAAAATAAGAATTGTTACAATATAATTATTCTACAGTCGGTGAATGACTCGTATGATATTGTATAAGTTATTTACATTGACACATAAATGTCAATGATACATTGTGTCTATACATAAGCATCAGTACTTTACGAAATATTGTTCAGTCATTGCGCATTGAGTATAACATTATTTTCTTTGACCAAAATGTAGCTAAGAATATCTTCAAAGATTGGCAGAGAGAAAATCATTCTATTTCTGGATTGTGACATGTATTCAACAAATTCACAATCAGTGAGAGATGTTCTATGTTTTTTCATGGATGAACATAAAGGCCAAAGATTGGTCAAGAATAACCATAAATCCAAAACATAAACCCAAACCCTAAACCTAAACCCTACACTATATACCTAAACCCAAAACCTAAACCATAAACCCTAACATTAATCCTAACCTTGAAACAAATGTTAACTCCAAACCCAATCTCAATCTCAAACTCTAAACACTAAACATCAAACTCTAACCCTAAACCTAACTCTAACATTAAATCCTAAACCTTAAATCCTAAACCTTAAATCATAAACAATAAATAATAAACCATAAACCAAAAGTATTAAACCATAAATCATAAATAATAAATCCCAAATCCTAAACTTTAACATTAACTCTTAGCCTTAAACCATAAACCATAATAACTAAACGCTAAACTAGAAACCTAAATAACTTATACAATAGAAATTGAAGTTATGTTTTTGAAGTGATCTTAGTTATGGTTGTAGATGAAAGTTGGAAAAAAATTTCGTCAGTAGTTATGTTTCTTGTTTTCTTTCTTGCTTGTTTGCTTTCTTTGCTCGCTTATTCACTTTTTTTTTTTTTTTTATTTATTGCTTTCTTAATTTCTTTTATATTTTTTGTAGTAGGATTTATGGGATGAGAAAATCATTAATTTCTTTCTTCAAAGATGGAATTTGTCTTTGATGTGTGTTAGGAGTATGTCATGAAAGTGAAGTGGTCTATGGCGCAGAATAGCTGGCTTTGTACAGATTGGATTCTTCGGTGAACTTGCCTCTGGCTTCAAGTTAACCTTGTTCTATGTACTATGAGGTAACTTCATGCATGGGCTGATGCAGGAGAATATCCGACTTAACAGAAAGGTTCTGTCAAAGTTATCTGTGCACGAACCCTATAGCTTCAAATCTTTGGTAGATCTAGCACGACATGCATTTCCAAGAAACAAGTATGTAGTGATTCCTCCAAGAAAGGTTGCCTTCTAGGGACGTGGCACTTTAGCAAACATTTAGTTGTAGTTTATGTTAGAACCCTTAGCAAATTTTAGCAAACAGTAAATTTTATTTTAAATGACATGCTTCTTTTGTAGTGCTAAGTTTCTCTACGGTTTTCATTACAAACATACACGTGTGATCATTCACTGCCCAAGACTATTACGAATCTCCTTGCTGAAAAGGAACCGTGAGACTTTTGAGTAGTAATCTTGTTTTAGTGCTAGGTGGGGTTAGTAGTTAACCCAAATCCAAATGGAAATAGAGGATCATAATTTTTATCACCAACATTCATTGGAAGTTGGTTAACTGTCTTGAACCATGTTCTTGCAAGCTTGCCGGTGAATCCATAATCACCAAATAGAAGGTCGGCGACACCTTGGCCTTCAGTTCCTGGAAGCCATGCAGCCACAAGAGCGTCTATTTTTGATAGATAAGGCTGAATCACTACTGGACGACCAGTGATGAGAACTACCACGCATTGGATAGATTCACATACATTGGTAATGGTGCTTGGACCTGGCTCAGGTATAGTTAGATTCAAACTATCACCAAATGTTTCTGCATAAGGGGGTTCCCCTACAATGACTATGGCATAAGAAAAGTTGTTGGACTTGACAAAGGTGGGGTCAGGACTTTCCTTGTAGAAAACATTAGTAGCAGGATCAATTGTTTGTTTTACAGCATCAAAAATTGTTGTACCTGTTAAGAAAATGATAGTTTTTGTCAGATAAACCGTAACTATCCTACAACAAAAAAACCATAATCAGACATCCAAGTTGCAGTGTGTATGAATGTTTTAAATGGTTCAGAGTTAATGTTTGGGGAAAATTACATTGACACCAGTGGTTTTTTGAAACTTCACACCATACTCTTACCCAAAAGATATATTACATTCTGTATCCTTGTCACAGGTTACTCTATGCATTGAAAAACAAAGTTATGCATATTTTTGAAGAAACAGAATGAGATGATGAAGAGTTTATTTTGTCCTACACCAAAATTAACTACGGTGGCTTACCAACAGTGAGATTGTTGCCACCAGCTCCCTGCCAGGTAATTGTCCAACCTCCACATTGGTAACCCAAATTGTCAGCATGACTTCCTGCCACCAGTATATTTGCAGCTTTCTTGGGAAGGGGAAGTAGAGGTTTCTCAGCAGATTTACCATTCTTTAGCAACACAAGAGATTTCCTTACAGCTTCCCTTGCTAACTGTCTATGCTCCTGTTCAAGGCACAGTAGTTCATAAAATAAAAACTTTTTTCATTTGAAAGATATTAAAAGTACATCCTTCTGGAAATATACCTCACTACCAAGTTGATTCACCAGGCTTAGATCAGCAAGAGGATTCTCAAACAAGCCCATGACAAATTTTACTCTTAAGATTCTTTCCACAGCATCGTCAATTCTACTTTCAGGGATAATATCGTTCTTTACTTGATAATGCAGCACATCAATGAATTCGGTGAAATTAAAAGGAACCATGATCTGTAAAACAATGTAAATGTAGTAATAAATGAAGAGTCGTGATACTAAATTTCGGTCACAAAAGTCATCGAATTTCTTGTTTTGTTACCATATCGATTCCAGCACCAACACCAGCTTGAATAGAGTATGAATAGTTAGAATGAGGAGGAGAAGTAATCTTGTCAATGCCTAGCCAATCTGATATGACAAAACCCTGATAAACGCCAAAAAGAGAACATCACAAACTGCATGTTTAATCATTAATTTGATGGAAGATCTTATCTTATATATTTAAAAACAGACTTAATAGGTAAAAAAGAAACTTGAAAAACCAAAACCGCATGTAATCTAAATTAAAAGAACCACTTCAATTACTTTGTTAGATAACTAATCAAAGAAGTTTTATTTGTTACCCTGAACTTCAGTTTGTTCTTGAGGTAATCAGTGACAAGAAAATGATTAGCATGCATCTTCTTCCCATTCCAGCTAGAGTAGGAGACCATTACTGTTGAAACCCCCTTGACAATGGAGTCATGATATGCAGGCATGTGAATGTTAAGCAATCCTCTATAATTAATCAAAGTATTATTCTCATTAATACCCCTGGATGTGCCACCATCTCCTACATAATGCTTAGCACAAGCCGCAACCTTGTTCCTGTGTCAAATTAATTTAAATGTTGAAACAATATTGAAGTTTAATAATGTAACACTTTTTGTAGAAGCAAAACTCGTAATTTTACAATAGCATAATGCAATACAATGCTTTTGCATTAAAAACAGAACAAAAGCTTAACAACAATAAATTATAAACAAGAGCTGAGAAGGAATGAGTGATTATTACCATCCAACATATGTGCATGGAACTATGGAAGTATTTAAAAAGTTAAGGATGACCAAATAATCTAATGGTTCACACTGAACTCAAGCTCCTGTTAAGAATCTTACTTTCCAGCAACATAGGGAATCCCCTTTCTGGAATTTCCACTGATGTCTCCTTGCAAACCAGTAATAATTTCAGTCATTGCTTCAACAATCTTAGGGTCCTCACTGTAACTTTCATAGCAACGCCCCCATCTAGGATCTCTGCACACCTATGGAAGAAAAANGCTACCAACATATTAGGACATTTGATAAATNTTAAAACTTTTACTTGATGTAAAAGGAACGGAATCATCAACATTACCGCAATGCATGGAGCAAAAACATACTGAATTCCAGTAGCTCTAACTTCAAGGGCAGTTGCATCTCCAATCTTCTTTATCAGCACCGGATCCCTATTAGCATTATATAATTAGGTTATGCACTCAGTTAAGCAGAAAGGTAGTGCTAAAAGATAAAAATGAAATTATAACTCATTTTAAAGATCTAAAAGGTCACGATAATAAAATCCTATAGTTCAATTTGGTTTATCATTGAATGCGGGATAATATTTGAAGGGTGTAGTGAAAATGTCAACATGTTGAAATATTGCTTTCAACTGCATAAGACACCATTAGCATTTGAAAACCAAGGTCTTCAAATTACAAAACAACAAAAAATTATCTTCTCACTAAGAAAAATGGCCATTATTATTCATTAAGTATATGCATACTTGCCTTGTAACTCCTAGCCCAACATTGTGAGGAAAGATGGTGGCCTTGTAGACATTATTGTGGCCATGAACTGCATCTATGCCATAAATCATAGGAATCCCAAGGCGTGTAGACAAAGATCCATTCTGAATCCCATTCACCATTTCGATCCAAGTCTCAGCAGATGCATTTATTTTTGGAACACTGCCTCCCCCACTCAGCACACTCCCTGTCCATCAATCATCACATCACATTTCTTTCTAATGTCACCTCCCTAATTGCAGACACGATTATACCCTTTATATCAAAGAAATTGTACACTTGTATAAGGGAAAAAAAAAACATTACTAACTACAATGCATAGTATAGTAGCATATAAGGTACTGGTTTTTGGTCAGAGATTGGGTGAGAGCTCACCAATGAAGTACTTCTTCATCACTTCAGGAGTGGCAATACTTCGTTCAATCTGCACCATTTGACCTATCTTCTCCTCCAGGGTCATCCGCTGCAGTAAGTCCTTGATTCTAACATTCAGTGACTGTGTTGGGTCTTTGTACTTCAAGTATTCCGCTTGTGAGACAGAAACTAGGCAGCAAAATAACAGAACAACCACAAGGGGTGCTGAAATTGCCCCCATTTCAACACTTGAAGTTGAACCTAAAGGTTACATAATTTGAATGTAGTGAGATATTTTCACAATATATAGCCATAAGATGTGAATTCCATTATTTGACATGCATATCAAACAAGAGAAAAACAAGTAACTATCAAAACACATGAACTGAGAGCATAGGTAATGACATTAGGAAAGGTTACCTCTACTCCAGCCACTGAAGGGAAGAAGTTGAATGCAGATAACAAAGTGGGTTTGAGACTGAGCTTTGTTAATATGTACTGTGTACTTCTCAGGATAAATTATCATGTGCTCACGATCATATAGTCACATAAATTTTATTTTTATTTTTTATGTTACTTAGCTAAATGTTATTATCATAACTCTCAAATATACCATTCTTTCTATCCTAAAGTAGTAGTTTTATTTTTCTAAACTTCTAAATTAACTTATATTCCCATTTTCAATAAAATATTAATTTTATTTCTCAAATAAATTATAACAATGTTTGTATTTTTTTTCTTTAAAAAGAATTCATTAAGACAATAAATTATTTTAATAAAAAAATTTCAATAAAATACGCATATTTATTGTTATTCTTGAAAAACTTTAAACTACTATTATAGTAGAATGAGTGTGTAGAGAAATTAAGAAAAATTGTACTAAGTAATAAGAATGAACCACTTAATAACTTAATTATTTTTTGAGACTAAAATTTTGTTTGGTTTACGCGATGGAATAATTCTGTGTAAGTAGAAGTAAGGTAAGATAATTTGATTTAAGAGTCGAGAGGAAAATTAATTTCGAAATTGATAAAAACCAATATTTATTTCTGATTTATTTCAATCTTTTTTCATTAATGCTCTTTTTATACTTCTCTTAATCCAAAAATTTTCATTTCTCTTTTATTTATTTATTTTATCTATTTTTACTTACTTTTTTATTTGCATATAATAGTTTTTCTGTCTGTAGAAGAGGCCAATGAGAGGTGATATCGCAGAGCAGCTGTGAGTGATTGATTGGTTGCAGTACAATTACAGGCTGTGTTTCTGATGTTATGCCAATCATATAAATAAATATACCTTCCAATATTAACTACTCACATTCAGTACAAAGAAGCAATGTTCTAAAATGGTATTTTTTTATGCTTAAATTAAATAATATTTATTATTTAATTATGATTAATCTCATTTTATTTTTGCTTGCTTACATCCCAACTCTTTTATTCGTAATCATGTGCTAAAATATGAAACATAAAATGCAATAAACATATTACTTTAAAATTATCATAAAAACTCAAACAAAATTTATTATATTTATGAAATTAACTCCTTTCAATAAACAGAATTGATATTATCAATGAGTTTTTAATAGATGATAATTTAAATAGTTTAATTTGTACTACCGGTTCAAAATAAGTTAAACCAAAATTAAATACATCTTTTAGATTAGTGTCTAAACTTTCTTAATGTTTAAAAATGAAAATTTCATTAACTAAACTTCAATACTACAATATCACGTAATTTATGTTTAAATAGTTAAAAATAAAACCAAACCACAAATCAAGGATGAATTCAATCTGAATCTCCAGATTTTAGAGATAAAAGATTGTTTAAAGTATGTGAATATCATGTAAGATTTATATATTCATCTTTAGACATCTAATATAAACTAAAAGAAACACTATCTTTTGCTTGCATTTGACACATTGCTTAGCTTTCATATGCAGCATTTATATTCAAATCATTTATATTCAAATTAATATTGATGCATCTCAACGTCAGAATTTGGTGAACTTTTCGTACATGTAATGTAAGTTTGTCCTTACAAATTAACATATTGCAGAACAAAATTTTGTCGGCATGTGTTCCTTTTAACAAACCGACCATTTCTCAAATAAAATTACTTTTTATAAATTTAAAATTACCTTCAACATAAATTAGTTTTTATAAATTAAAACATGTTCATCTTGATAGTAAAGCAAGACCAACACCAATTTAAGCACTTTATGGATAATTAAAGTACATTACCGTCCAGATATATCTTATTCTTGCTGCAAAAACTACCCTCATAAACTTAGCCAGTGTTTCTTATTGTGAACATATGAAAAAAATTGAAAGTTTTGCACTAGCATGATCTTTATGTGAAATAAACTGATAAAAGCTCAACTTATTTTAATTTTTTACCAGAAGGACTGAAAATTGGATAGAAAAAATCATTCTGCTAACTAAGCTAGGACAGTGAACAGTATCATGTCCTTCCCATTTTCCATTTCAAGTATCTTTCAACATTGTCAAATCCACAGAGTGCCTTCACCACAGGCATGGTAGCAGGAACCCCCAACTGAAATATTGAATCTTCTCCTTCTTGGTTGCTCCATGAAAGAAGTTGTTTCCTTGCTTCTTTCACTGCTGCTCTTGTGGCACAGTGAATTGAAGCTGCTAGAAGTAACGGTGGCTCCCCAGATGCTGCACCAACAAATTTTCAATATTTTTCATTTTAGATTTTCAAACAGGAACAGCTGAAGCTTTCTCAATCTTATTAACATTCTAATACAAAAAATGGGCTGCAGCATGCCTACAAGTTATAACCACAATTTTCCCCCACAAACTATTATGCAGAAGAAATTGAATTGATTGTTTCTGTTCCATTCACTTCCACCTTAGCTTTTTTACCAAACCACTTTTCTTTAATTTCTGTTCTAGAGCAACATATTCAAGCTACTACACTAAATGACTAGTTACTATAACTTGCATCACATATTCAAGCTACTACAGTACTTGACTAGTTAGTTATGCCACAGCAAGTATATACTGTTTAACAAATATTCCCTCACTTCATCCCAACATTTTGGAATTGACTGCTAGAATAAACCTATAATGAAACAATGGAAGAGGATTTACAGAAGTTCCTTTTTCATGACAAGTGACGTGCATTCATGAGGACAATAAATGAATAACACCAATGCACAGAAAGATTTTTTGTGACTTGGTCATACCTTTTGAAGAGAGAACTCGATGCTGGTGGTGACCACTGTTGAGGATTTGAACATTAAACTGTAATGGTATAGTGTCTATTGTAGGGATTTTGTAGTTCCAGGTGCCGTCTTGCAACACCAAACCATCAAGATTTGTTTGGTATTCTTCAAGCATGAAATACCCCAATCCCTGGACAAAAGCTCCTTCAATCTGCAGGATGTGATTATATAATCAGGAGGAATTGCATATACATAGTTGAATAATTGAACAGTATTTGTAACCTGATATAGACCATAAACATTCCAAGATCTCCAACTAAAATCTCAAGCTTTTTTGTTGAGTTGGTTCTTAAGAGACATTTTTAGCTAAAGGAATAAAATTCTTAGTTCTTAACAAGATATCAGAAAGTTATCAGGAGTTGATTCTTGTCTTTTGCACTTCTAAAAATTAATGTAATTTTTTAGTAAGGAATAGTGTGCAAGTTCTTAGTCTCCCCTTGACTCCCAGAGGGCCTCAAACTATTGTATTGTGTTATTCCTTGATTAAGAGTTGAGTTTGCATGAAAAATATGTAGTCAGTTTACCTGTCCTAAATCCACAGCAGGGTTGAGACTCTGTCCACAATCATAAATAATATCTGTTTGCAAAAATCTGGTTTCACCATTCAGAAGATCTATTTCCACCTGAGAAATAATTTGCATCATTTTAAATATCAGTACAAGATAAGTTGTCTCAATTACTTCTATAACATGGCTTATGTGAAAATATGACATCAGTGCTTACATTCAAAAGTAACTATCAGTGAACTTGAAAAAAATATCAATTTGATTTGAAATGTGCACAAAAAACCAAATGTAAAACCAACCTACCTCACTTATTGCAGCACCATAATTAAGGTAGCTCATGGAGCTCATGCTGGGTACATAAAATGAAGATGCTGATAAGTTCACAGCTTGCATGTATGCCTGTATTTTAATAAATTGTCAGCAACATGGCAATTAATATTTATGCTTATGGACTAGGAAAATAAGAAGAAATTCTCTACACCCAATTTCATTTGCACAGTTTACTCCCCTGATATTTTCTTAATTGAAAGGAGTTAATTATGATCCCATTAATTGTGAGAACACTAGGTACCTACAAGACCTCAGTAGGAAATCCTTGAAGCAATACAACTTATGCACAATTACAAATACCAATATACATTCATTGATGTAAAGTTTTTAAAAAAAGAAACATATTTCTAAACCTCACAGCAAGGAGTAGTTAAATTCAATCATAAATAATCTGTCAATGTGGATCATAAAGAGAGAAACAGTAAAGATGATCAGAAAGAGAATTCCTTGAGAGGAAAACCTATGAATGTTATAGTAGCTACCTGAAGAATAAGGGTCTCCCAGTTGATAGAGCCCATTTCCTTCTGAAGGTTTTCCTTAAGAGGCTTTAGCCTCTCTACCAAGATATTACAGCAAAGCCTAACTGCTTCGCAGCTTGATTCTGATGTAGTGCTCCCAGCAGTGAATCCTCCTTGAATCAAGCTCACAGTATCAGATTGTATAACCCGTATTTTGTCCAAGAGACCTCCAATTCCATCACATTGAATAGCCCCAAGAGCATATGCAGCCATCTGTTTCACCTTCGTCCAGAGACCCTGACCCACTTCAATTCCTCCAACTTCAACAACAACAGACCCGTCTGAAAAAATACTTACTTTTCCAGGAGTTGGTCTTTGCATCAATTGAAACACAACTGGTACTCGAGAGATTCCCCTTTTCTTCCATGTATTAATCCTGTTAAACTCTTGCACCATTTTGGTTCTCTGGTCATAGTTTGCAGAAACAGCTAACTCATTCCATATCATAGGCAAGGTATACTCATTAGGTTCACCGTGAGAGTACTCATAGAATGACTGAAGACTATTGTATGTGTGAAGATTAATGCTTCTGACGGAGTCTACATCCTTTGAAAGTGTAGCTGCAACATTTTCTATAATAGCTTCAGCAATAAATGATCCCTGCACTTCCCCAGGGCCCCTCATAGCAGATCTGCTGGGATGGTTTGTTCTGCATACCTTTACATCACAAGCTAGCGTACCCCAATCGTACTTTTTTAGTGCAGAAACTACATTATGTGGCATTATTGCACTTATATCCACGTATATCCCTGCATTGACCAGAATTTGAAGTTTGAGTGCCGTAATCTTACCATCATTCCTAAACCCAACACTGTATGTTATCTTCATAGGATGCCTTCCTCCAGCCATTATCATATCTGTCTTTCGATTTAGATATATCCTTACTGGGCGCTGTAATTTATGTGCAGCTAGTGCACATGATGTGGCAACCTGCAAGATCCACTTGTTAGTACTATACACGCATGCAGACATATAAACTTTTGCATGTAAGAGAGACTTTGAGAGAATTAGTAAGGAGGTGGGGTAGCTACTATCACAAAATAAGAGGGAAACAGTTGTACGTTACTTCAAAATTTTTTAAAATTGAGAACGTGGACCTCAGGCTCAGTTTAAGGAGATTTCCCTAGGTAATAAAGAGAAGGGCCTAGGCCAGTGAGGACTAGTCTCAAGATTTATTCAAAGAAATTCTTCTAGAGGATCTTTTCACCTAATGTTTTTACACCTTTTTTTGACCTGTTTCGTTTGCTTATCTGAACTTTTTTATTTTTACCATTCATCCCACTTAACATTATTTTCTATCCAAGAAACTATAAATAGCTTTAGGAATCCAGTTTCTATTGTATTATATTCAAAATATACATTTCAATAGCAAACGGCTGCTTTGATAAAAAAATAAATAAACATTGTCAAAGACATCATAAGGACATCTCCAGATTGCTGAATTATATGCATAAATAAAAGCAGTGGAATGACTATAGAGACTTTCTTTTTCTTTTCTTTCATATTATTAGTGTATTCCCCGAAAAACAGGAGATTTGAAGGTTCATGTCAAGACTCTACAAAATTTATTAGTTAGTCAATGAAAAAAAACGACAGGCATAAAATAAAAAATTATATTTTCAAAAAATTAGAACTACTTACAGGCATGGCTTTTATGGACTTTCCCCCGAAACCACCCCCAACCCTTCTTGTAATTACACGAACATTACTTTCTGGAATGCCTAGGCATCTTGCTATAATAGAATGCGTACTCTCGGGGCATTGGTTTGAAGAGTAAACCGTAATGCAATTGTCTTCATCTGGAACAGCAAGTGCAGTTTGTGGCTCCATATAAAAATAGTATTGAGACCCAAGTTTCATCTGTATTCCACATATTTTATTCAGCATAACCATTGAAACACTAATTAATCAGGAGCAAACTTCCACATTGCAGAGGAACAAAGGAGCACAAAGGCACGAAATGAGAGGAAGAGGGAAACAGAGGAGAGAAATAAATAACTTCCAATGTACCTCAGCAGAAAGAATCTTTTGATCTGCTTCAGCCATTCCTTTTGATATATCACCTACTTCTTTTGGATAAACAACAGAAGGAACTTCGAAAAAGCTAGATCTTTCAACAGCATCTTCAACTGATAGAATTGGCGGCTCCAGATTTTCAGTATCATAATCAACAACAGCTGAGTTTGCAGCCATATCTGCAACTTTCTGAGTATCTGCAACCTAGAGAAGCCATTCCATGACTAAAATGGTAGTATTATCATATCAAGCTCCAAAGAAATGAAAAATAAGCTCATATATTGTTGGATCACAATAGGGATTAAGAACTCACAACAAAAGCAAGGCGTTCACCAACACATCTGGCTTCTTCTTCTGCAAATAGAGGTTCAATCCCAAATATAGTCTTAGATCCAATGTTTTCCCCACCATTGGGAATGTCTTTACTTGAAATGACATCCCTTACTCTATCCATTTGCAACTCAGGGGTGAGTTTTATACTCCTTACCCTTGCTAAAGGTTTAGCACTATAAATATATGCTCCATGTAAGCAATTTGGTGGTGATGGAATGTCATCCACGAACACAGCCTCACCTGTATTTGATTATTCACAAGTATGTACATGTTACGGAGCATAAATTTAAATAACTAACATGAAAGTCATAATTCACAGGCATCAAATAGCATAAAACAAGTCACATACAAACTAGCCTGTGACTATGAAAGTGAACTTTTGAGCATAGTTAAAAGGAAACCAGAGACTTCAAGATGCAAAAATATGGATGCAGAAATTCATCAGAATCAAAAGCATTTGGAGCAAGTTTATATGACCTGGGAATTGGAACTTTTAGCATTGTTATCTCCACAATACTTATAAGGTAACCGGAGACTATAAATGCAAAATATGCATACACATTTCATCAGAACCAAGACCATGATGGAGAACAGTTTTCTTTAAACAGAGTGATTTTGAGAGTCTTATCCATTCATAGGACCTATAGAGGCTCAGACGTAAACAAATTAACCATCATAAGCAGAGAGGTTGTTTCCAAGACATAAAATTTCATCACCAAGGTCACAAGCTTACAATCTTATGATAGCACTAAGGACCATTTTCTAGCAAATGGAATTTAATAGAAAAAGGCACCAACTTTGTCCTGTAAATATTCTAGTTTACTGCCCTGAAACGTTGATATAAATGCAAAGAAAAGACAGCAGTCAGAGAATCAACTTCAAACTTAATTATACAAAACACACCTGAAGCCTGTAGTGCAGCTCCAGACTTTACGATTGGCTCACCAACAGGAAGATGCTCACAGCCTGCTTCAAGGACTTGTTTACCAGATGTTAGTAAAGTTGGAACTTTGTCATGAGGTATCTGCTTCTGACTGACTTTTAATTCAAAATCCTGAGCAAACGGATGATTATTATATCCATTCAAATAACCATTGCTTATTCTTTCAGGACTGTCAATAAGAGGGTTAAAGAACTGAAAAATAAAACCAGCAGCTAAACTTGAACGATAAGCTGTTATTGCTTTATCATCTTGAGATGCAATAGTTGATGTAATCAAGTCGACAGCATCGTACAGAACGCTAGTACTTAAAAGTTTTCCAGATAGAAGTTCCTCAACTTTATTCCCTCTGATTGCATGTTTACTGCCGTAAACACCAAAAGACAACCTACAAGTATCTATAATAGTTCCACCAGAATCCTTGCATGGAGACACCTTAACCATGAAAGCAGCATTTAAGTAGGGAAGGGCATTACCAAGGGGCCTTGGAGAAGCTCGGTATGTTTCAAAGAGGAATCTACTTCTTGGTTCTGAGGATTCACTTTGATTGAGTTCCAAATTAGGAATTTTAATGCTTAAAAGCACACTTTCCAAACCTAACGCTGGTCTTTCCAGAAATTCTTCCAGTGTCAGCCACTCAAATTGTGTGCCAGTCATAATGTGAACCATTGCATCAACAGCAAGAAGTATGACAGCAATATCCGAGGGAAAATTATTCCTTTGTGCCATGACTAAATTTCCACCAACACTGGCTGTGTTCCTAATAAATCCTGAGGCAACTTTGCTCATATGATCAGCAATCTTTTCAAGTATCATCACATAATCTGAGAGAAAGTCACCTCTGATATCTTCCCTCAGTACTTCAATAGCTTTAGATATTGTCACTGCTGCTCCAATATCAATCCCTGTTCGGTCCATTCTGATCTTTGAAAGCTCAGAAATTCCCCTTAGATCAATGTACTTATCATAGTCTTCTTTATCTTTGTAATATCCCATACCCGTATTACTAACTACAATTTTTATCCGTGATCCATTGGAATTGTTTGATTTTAATAAACTCTGAAGCTGGGTTAGACTAATAGGTCGGTGCCAACTGTGCTTCTCAGAAGCCAAGAACACATCTTGCTTGATTTCCTTCAAAAACGTAGGAAATCTACTACTCAGTTGATTACGATCATATCGAGGCAACCTACTAACCTTTAAGTCCCTGTTCTCTCCCTTTTTCCAAAACGAGTTAAACCCCAAATCCTCCATATCAACATCAGCTGCAAAGCTTTTGCAGACATCAGCAATTGGTCTGTACCCAGTGCAGCGACAAAGATTCCCTGCAATAGCCTTCTCAGCCTCACTAACAGTTACTTTTGAGAACCCATCTGGTGGCTCTGCACGATCGGACTTTTCAGCATTGAGAAGAGTTCCAAAGAGGGAAACACACATTCCAGGAGTACAAAAGCCACATTGAGTGGCATGGAATCCTGCAAATCTTTCATGAATTGGGTGGAATCCTTCTTTAGAATTTCCAATTCCTTCACTGGTTGTTATTGAACAGCCATGTATGCTGCAAAGTAGTGTGAGACAAGAGCTTGCTGTAAAATCCTCAACTTGTTCAAGCACCGGATCGTATCTTGAGATTAAAACTACACAAGCACCACATCCCCCTGAAACCAACCATTTCAAAACATCAAGTACCAGATTGAAAAAAAAAATTACAACTACTTAAAGCCAACACCTTCGCCTCCTTCATCTGCATGAGTAGAGCACTAGAAAAGTAAGAGGAAACATTAAAATCACAGTTGTCTAAGATTAATCTTACAGAGAAAAAAAAGGAAAATATAAATCCCTTCACAAATACCAAGCTTACAGAAATTGAAAGACAAAAATAAAAAATAAAAAAGATGGAAATTCAAATACACCCATGAAGGGGAACAAAGCTAAAAACTAATTCAGCAATGAAACAAAGAAATCAATAAACTCCATGACCTCCGAAAGATATAAAAATGGTTGAACACATAGAAAGACAGACATGCATGTACCTTCACCACAGCCAAGCTTGGCACTCTTGAAACGAGTGTGAGTACGCAAGAATTCGAGTAAAGTGGTTGACGGGTGAACATGGGAAAGCTCAAACCTCTCACCATTAACACCAAAAACCAAACTTGTAGGAGTCTTCTGCAGCTGCATAATTTCAGCTGATTGTGTTTCAGTTTTCAGTAACAGAACAGAAGAAAAGCTTAAACTATTACAGTGTCTGAGTCTGTAGTGAGAGTAAACATTCCGAGCTGATCAACCTTCTTTATAACACAGTCAACTGTTGAGAGTGACGTAACAACATTGGATACGGGTATGATGCCCTTTTGTTCTTCTTTTTCATTGTCTTTTACTAAAATAAATTTTAAATATCTATTAAAATTTAAGTATTTTTCGTTCGTTATCCATTAATTTTTTTATCTAAATTTGATTTTGCATATAATTTGTTATAACAAATTATTTCAACTAATTCAAACAAGAAAAATATAATAAAATGGAAGTATATTCAAGTGGGTATTGGATCACTAATATTAAAACTATTATTTAATAATCCATTTTGAAAAATAAAAACAATTAATCACTATATAATTGACTAATTTAAATATTATTTCATAAATTAAAAATTATTAGTATTTAAAATCATTTTGTAAGTAGAAACTTATAATAGATTATTGAATTAAAGTCTAAATTGATTTTTAACATTAACTATTAAAGTTTTAGTTATAAAAAAATAGTATTTACATTGGTTTTTAATTTAAAATTAGACACTAATTTAAAATAAATATATTAGTTAAAATTTTGATAACCTTGGTTGGTAATGTAAAGGATCAAACTTTGAGAGATAATGTTAAGAACCAATTTAAAATTTATTTCACAAACCAAAATTATATTTTTTATTCATAATAAAAACTATTTTAAATATTAATAATTTTTTTAATAAAATAATCTAATTTAGTCAATAAAATATTAATTTTATTGTATTGTAAACTCACTAATGTATTAAATTTAATTTAATGCAATCATAAATATTAAATTTAATTTAATGTAATCATAAATATTAAATTTAATTTAATGAAATCATAAATAAATCTTAATTTAACCTTCTTAAACTGAATTGAGTCATTAAATAACTTGATTTAATGAATTTTATTAATTATTTAAATAAATTAGATATGTATTTGATTCTTAATACGCATATTTATTAAAGAAAAAAATTAATATTAATATCTAAACAAAATTGTTACTCTATAACGTAAAAAAATTTGGAATGATTGAAAAATTAATTATATTTGCATCATCTTTATTATTAGGAGAATTTAAATACAACTAACAAAATTAAAATATCTTCATTAAGAATATTTTTTATTATAATAAAAATAAAATATGTCAAATATTTATTCTGTATTTATCATTTTTTTTTACAGTGATTATACCTATGAGTATATTTTAGTATATATAAGTTTTAAAGTTTCCATTAACTCATTTAACCTTATTAATAAATTATATTAATAAAATTAATTATGTGCATTAATTAAAAAACTAATTGTATTACTTAAAGTCGAAAGTTCAAAATAATTGAAGTAAAAATATAATAAAGTTTTATTAGGCATGTTCATTTATTATAATTAAGACTTTTAATAAATAAAATAAAAATAATAAATTTACTTCAACACTTTTGGTTTTATTCTTAGTTCACTTAGTTATTGTATATCTCTCATTCAATTGCCTCTAGTTTCATTTTTTTTCTTAAATTTTATCCAATGTAATATTTTAACCTTTTCACATTCCTTTAATATGTTTCTTAATGATTTTTTTTTTTTCTACGCCATTCTTTCTTTTTTTCATTCTTAGAGTTACTCAAGTAGAAGTTGTAACAATAGGAAATAAATTATTGCCTTTATGTTATTTCATGTAAGAGAAAATTATATACATTTTTATTTTAATCTTTTAACTCTTATTATTAGATAATATGATAATATATAATTTTAGTAGATATGAAGGAAATTTTTTATAATATGTTATATTTTTTTTATTATTTCATTAGACATTCACTTATTTAGAAATTGTTTCTATTGTCTATATAATTGCCGATTTTAAAGCCATTTATTGTTAAATACACTACAACTCTGAGAAGGTGGTAGCAAGTAAAACTAGGTCAAATAGACTCAGTAAGTGTTCTATTTTTATAAACAAGATATAAACGCATAATTAAGTTTACAATACCAAAACAAGTTTTATTTTTTCATTTTTATTAAAAAAAAACATCTCTATCCTTATTTATATATCTAATGATTTTGTCTTCCAAAATTAATTAATTAATTTTTATTAAAATTAGAAACCATAAAAGCTAATATAACATAATCAAATATTTAATATAAAAAACATGTTCTATGTCTTCAATGTCAAATTTTTATGAAAAAATTATAATTTTTTCAAATCAAAATAAAATAATAATTGAATAAAAATAAAAAATTATATAAAACATTACACAATTAAATTTTATAACATTCAAAATATTTATTAATTTTAACCCGTATATATATATATATATATATATATATATATTATTTATTCAATAAAGTATAAATACTGATTCAAATAGAAGGTGAGAGGATGAAAATAAGTATTTGGACTAGAGGATGAGACGGATACATAACTATCAATATAGTATTTTTTTTTTTAATTTTAATTTTTTTTTAAAATACTAGTTAAGGATTAAACAAATAATTAGTGAAATGAGTTCATTCTTCTGTATTCAAAATAGCTAAGTTGGTGAATTAACAAAGGAAAAAAGTCTCTTTAATAATTTTTTTTTTACAACGCAGCGTGACAATTTATGATTAGTCCGTTTCAAATATTTTTTTAGAATAAATTGAAACAGACCAATAGAATTGTGACACGTTTTCTGTTGTAAAAAAATTGTTAAAAAAAAGTGGTTAAAATATCATTATCCTTAACAAAGTTGATGATTATTCTGTGCTTGTGAAAACAACTAATTTAACACCTTTTTACTTGTTGGTCATTTTCCATTTGAGGTATCTTTGCACAATGTCAAGTCCACAGAGTTCCTTCACCACAGGCATGGTTGCAGGGACTCCCAACTCAAATGTTGAATCTTCTCCTTCTTGGTTGCTCCATGAAAGAATTTGTTTTCTTGCTTCTTTCACTGCTGCTCTTGTGGCACAGTGAATTGAAGCTGCTAGAACTAATGGTGGCTCCCCAGATGCTGCACCAAAAATAAAACATGGGTTGCAACATCAATCTCTATTCTTTTTTCTGCAAAGTATATGCAGATGAAATTGAACTCAGTCTTACTTCAATCCTCATGCTTGATACCAAACTGTTTACTTTTTAAAACATCTGCTATAGAGGTGTTACATGAATCTTTATTCAAGCTACTGCATTATTTAACTTTTAAGTTTGTACTACAAAATATATGGTTAACACATTTTCTGTCTTCATTCCTAGATTTTGGAATGTAGCTGCTAGAATAATGAATCAATGACAGAATATCAGAAAACTTTCCGTTTCATGCATGAGTGACGTGAATTCATGAGGAACAATAAATAAGACCAATGCAAGAAGGGTTTTTTCTTCTTTTTTTTTTTCTGTCATACCTTTGGAAGAGAGAACACGATGCTGGTGGTGGCCACTGTTGAAGACTTGAACATTAAACTGCATAGGTATAGTGTCCACAGTAGGAATTTTGTAGTTCCAAGTGCCGTCTTGCAACACCAAACCATCTAGATTTGTTTCGTACTCTTCAAGCATGAAAAATCCTAAGCCCTGGACAAAAGCTCCTTCTATCTGCAGCGAAAAAGTGTCTGTTAAGAAGGATAAACATTCTTAGTCAAACAAAAATTTTTAGGGCTGAGCATGCATAACAAGTATGTAGTCAACTTACCTGTCCTAAATCCACAGCAGGGTTTAGACTCTGTCCACAATCATAAATAATATCTGTTTGCAAAAATCTGGTTTCACCATTCAGAAGATCAATTTCCACCTGAGAAAAATTTCCATTATTAAGCATGGCATTCAGTAACTTGGTTTGTGTCTAAATATGACACAAATACTTAACATTCTAGAAAAGTAGTAACTACCAGTGGACTCAAGAAAATACCATTTTGATATGATATATGCATAGGAAAAAAGACATATTACCTCACTTACTGCAGCACCGTAATTAAGGTAACCGTCATTACCGGGTGTGTACAATGAAGAGGCTGATAAGTTCACAGCTCGCATGTATGCCTGTATGTTGATAAATTGTCAGTGACATGGTAATTAAAGTTTTATGCTCGTGGCCAAGAAAATAAGAAGAAATTCTATTCTCTCAACTTCATTTCCACATTTAATTCTCTGAATATTTTTCTTAACTAAAAGGTGTTAGCTATGGTCTCAAAAAGAGGTCTTATACTTTATTTATAGTAGCTACCTGAAGAATAAGGGTCTCCCAGTTGATAGAGCCCATTTCCTCCTGCAGCTTTTCTTTGAGAGGCTTTAGCCTCTCCACCAAGATGTTGCAGCTAAGCCTAACTGCTTCGCAACTTGACTCTGATGTAGTGCTCCCAGCAGTGAAGCCTCCTTGAATCATGCTCACAGTATCAGATTGTACAACTCGTACTTTATCAAAGAGACCTTCAGTTCCTTCACATTGAACAGCACTGAGACCATATGCAGCCATCTGTCTCACCTTTGTCCAAAGACCTTGACCTATTTCAATTCCTCCAACTTCAACAACCACAGACCCATCTGAAAAAATATTTACTTTTCCAGGGGTTGGTCTCAGAGTCACTTGATTCACGACTGGCACTCGAGAAATTCCCCTTTTCTTCCAACTGTTAATCCTGTTAAACTCTTTCACCATTTTGGCTCTCTGGTCATAGTTTGAAGAAACAGCTATCTTACTCCATATTGAAGGCAAGGTATACTCATAAGGTTCACCACTAGAGTTCTGATAGAAAAACTGAAGGCTTTCGTGCGTGTGAAGATTAATGCTTCTGACAGAATCTACACCCATTGAAAGTGTAGCTGCTACATTTTCTAAAATAGCTTCAGCAATAAATGATCCCTGCACCTCCCCAGGACACCTCATAGCAGATCTACTAGGATGATTTGTTCTGCAAACCTTTATATCAAAAGCTAGTGCACCCCAGTTGTACTTTTTAAGTGCAAAAACTATATGATCTGGATACATTGCACTTACATCCACATAGATTCCAGCATTGATCAAAATCTGAAGTTCCAGTGCAGTAATCTTACCATCATTCTTAAATCCAACACTGTATGTTATCTTCATAGGATGCCTTCCTCCAGCCATTATCATATCTGTCTTTCGATTTAGATACATCCTAACTGGACGCTGTAATTTATGTGCTGCCAGTGCACATGATGTGGCAATCTGCAAGATCGAATTGTTAGTATTATACACACACATGAATGCATACGCGTATAGTTTTCATATTTAACTTTTCTGTTGGTGAATCTTTTCTGTAATCGTGTGGACAGGACAGGGTAGAAAAAGGGAGAAGATAAAACAGATAATATTTTGAAGCAACAAGAAAATAGATTCACAGAAATACAAAAACATTTTATTCTAATAGTTAACAATTATATCATACAACATATACTGGATATAGCCAAATTGAAAGAAGCATCTAATTTCAATCTTTTAAAAGATGATGAGACATAGGAGGAAACATTTTATACTGTTTCAGAAATTTCAACAAGAGCACATACTAATATGTCTAAGCAAAATAAGCAAAACTGTTAGTAACTTCTCCAAACGACGGAAATTTGAAGCTTCATCTCTACACTCAACAATATTTATTGGTATTTAATGAAAAAGAAGTTAGAGAGATGTAGTAATGAATAAGATTTTCAGAACATTAAAACATAACTAAATACTTACAGGTATGGATTTCAAGGCCTTTCCACCAAAACCACCCCCAACCCTTCTTGTAATTACACGAACATTATTTTCAGGAATTCCTAGGCATCTTGCTATAGTAGAATGAACATACTCAGGGCATTGACTTGAGGAGTAAACTGTAATGCAATTGTCTTCATCTGGAACAGCAAGTGCAGTTTGTGTCTCCATATAGAAATAGTATTGAGACCCAAGTTTCATCTGAATTTCACATTAAATTAGATGGACAACAATGAATGTTTTCTGGCATAACCATTTAAACATTAACTATTAAGGAGCAAGCTTAAACATTGTATGGAAACCAGGGCGCACAAAGTTGTGAAATGAGAGAATAAGGGAAACAAATAAAAGCAATAAACATATAGCAGTGTACCTCAGCAGAAAGAATCTTGTGCTCTGCTTCAGCCATTCCTTTTGATATATCACCAACATGTTCTGGATCGAGAAATGGAGGAACTTCAAAAAAGCTAGATCTTTCAACAGCATCTTCAACTGATAGAATAGGTGGCTCAAGATTTTCAGTATCATAATCAACAATAGCCGAGTTTGCAGCCTTATCTGCAACTTTCTGAGTATCTGCAACCTAAAGAAGCAATTCAGTTAATGAGATGGTAGTATTATCATATCAAGCTCCAAAGAACTGAAAAAAAAAAGCTTATACATTGTGGATCACAACGAGGGTTTAAAAACTCACCACAAATGCAAGGCGATCGCCAACACATCTAGCATTTTCTTCTGCAAATAGAGGTTCGATCCCAAATATGGTCTTGCATCCAATGTTTTCGCCACCATTGGGAATGTCTTTACTTGAAATGATATCCCTTACTCCATCCAGTTGCAACTCAGGCGTGAGTTTTATACTCCTTACCCTTGCTAAAGGTTTAGCACTATAAATGTATGCTCCATGTAAGCAATTTGATGGTGATGGAATGTCATCCACAAACACAGCCTCACCTATATTTGATTATTTACAAATATGTAATTGATATTGAACATAAATTTAAACAATTAAACATGAGAAGTCATAATTCACAGGCATCAAAACAGTAAAAAATAAGACACAAAAACTAATCTGTGACCATGAAGGTGAAATTTTGAGCTTAGTTAGAAGGAAACCAGAGACTTCATATGGAGGCAGAATTCGTCATAACCAAAATCATTTGGAAAAAGCTTTCATGACCTGGAAATTGGACCCTTTAGCATAGTTATCTCGACAATATTTATAAGGTACACAGACTATAAGATGCAAAATATCGATACGCAGTTCATCAGAACCAAGAGCATGGAAAACAGTTATATGTTTAACTTGGTGATTTTCAGGGTCTCATTCATTTACAGAATCCAGAGAGGCTCAGATGTATAGAAATTAACCATTATAAGTAGATAGGCTGTTTCTGAGACCATAAAATTTCACCACCAGGGTCACAATCTTGCAATCTTATAACAGCACCAAGGCTCACTTTCTACGAAATAGACTTCAATACAAAAAGGTACCAACTTCGTATGAAAATATTTGAGTTCACTGCCCTGAAACGTCGATAGAAATGCAAAGAAAAGACGGCAGTCAGTGAATCAACTTAAGACTTAATGATACATAGCACACCTGAAGCTTGTTGTGCAGCTCCTGATTTCACGATTGGCTCACCAACAGGATGATACTCACGGCCTGCTTCGAGGACTTGCTTTCCAGATATTAGTAAAGTTGAAACTTTGTCATGAGGTGTCTTCTTTTGACTGACTTTTAATTCAAAATCATCAGCAAAAGGATGATTATCACTTCCATTCAAATAACCATTGCTTATTCTTTCAGGACTTTCAATAAGAGGGTTAAAGAACTGAAAAATAAAACCAGCAGCCAAACTTGAACGATAAGCTGTTAATACGTTATCATCTTGAGATTCAATAGTGGCTGTAATCAAGTTTACAGCATCGTACAGAACGCTAGCACATAAAGGTTTTCCAGCTAAAAGTTCTTCAACTTTTTTGGCTCTGATTGCATGCTTACTCCCGTAAACACCAAAAGACAACCTACAAGTATCTATCAGAGTTCCACCAGAATCCTTGCATGGAAACACCTTAACCATGAAAGCAGCATTTAAATAGGGAAGGGCATTTCCAAGGGGCCTTGGAGAAGCTCGGTATGTTTCAAAGAGGAATCTATTTCTTGGTTGTGAGGATTCATTTTGATTAAGTTCCAAACTAGGAATTTTAATGCTTAAAAGCACACTTTCCAAACCTAACGGTGGTCTTTCCAGAAATTCTTCCAGTGTCAGCCACTCAAATTGTGTGCCAGTCATAATGTGAACCGTTGCATCAACAGCAAGAAGTATGACAGCAATATCCGAGGGAAAATTATTCCTTTGTGCCATGACTAAATTGCCACCAACACTGGCTGTGTTCCTAATAAATCCTGAGGCAACTTTGCTCATATGATCAGCAATCTTTTCAAGTATCATTACATAATCTGAGAGAAAGTCACCTCTGATATCTTCCCTCAGTACTTCAATAGCTTTAGATATTGTCACTGCTGCTCCAATTTCAATCCCTGTTCGGTCCTTTCTGATCTTTGAAAGCTCAGAAATTCCCCTCAGATCAATGTACTTATCATAGTCTTCTTTATCTTTGTAATATCCCATACCTGTATTACTAACTACAACTTTTATTCGTGATCCATTGGAATTGTTTGATTTTAATAAACTCTGAAGCTGGGTTAGACTAATAGGTCGATGCCAACTGTGCTTCTCAGAAGCCAAGAACACATCTTGCTTGATTTCCTTCAAAAACGTAGGAAATCTACTACTCAGTTGATTACGATCATATCGAGGCAACCTACTAACCTTTAAGTCCCTGTTCTCTCCCTTTTTCCAAAACGAGTTAAACCCCAAATCCTCCATATCAACATCAGCTGCAAAGCTTTTGCAGACATCAGCAATTGGTCTGTACCCAGTGCAGCGACAAAGATTCCCTGCAATAGCCTTCTCAGCCTCACTAACAGTTACTTTTGAGAACCCATCTGGTGGCTCTGCACGATCGGACTTTTCAGCATTGAGAAGAGTTCCAAAGAGGGAAACACACATTCCAGGAGTACAAAAGCCACATTGAGTGGCATGGAATCCTGCAAATCTTTCATGAATTGGGTGGAATCCTTCTTTAGAATTTCCAATTCCTTCACTGGTTGTTATTGAACAGCCATGTATGCTGCAAAGTAGTGTGAGACAAGAGTTTGCTGTAAAATCCTCAACTTGTTCAAGCACAGGATCGTATCTTGAGATTAAAACTACACAAGCACCACAACCCCCTGAAACCAACCATTTCGAAACATCAAGTACCACGTTGAAAACACCACAGAGCACTGCTAAAAGCCACTCTAATGCATAAACAAACAGAGTAGATGAAACTACTCAGACAACTCTTGTTAAGTTATTCTTTGTACATATATTTCAAGCATAATAAAAACTCAAGTATGCAATTTTATATAATTTGAAAGCTAGTATTTGACACTTAATAATACAAATTAGCGTATGATATAACTTTCTGAAAAACATAAGATTATAAAATTACTTAATTACAAATGTTTCATCTGTCTTAAGTGGCGGTAAGCAGAAAGGAAGAACAAACAAGCCCAAAAACTGAAACAGCATGCATCATACAAGGGCATGAGAACTTTGAACTAAACTACTTAAAAACAAAAGAAGAAATATTGCTGAACACAGAACCATATATGTATATATAGATACATAGATAGATACAGATACCTTCACCACAACCGAGTTTAACACTCTTAAAACGAGTGCGAGTGCGCAAGAACTGGAGCAAGGTAGTTGATGGGTCCACGTGGGAGAGCTCAAACCTCTCACCATTAACACCAAAAACCAAACTTGTTGGAGTATTCGGCAGTTCCATAATTCAGCAACTGTAAGTTCAGTTAGTTTTCAGCAAGACATGAAAACTTTAAACTCTTATGATGTTTGTGTCAGTAACCGTACATCTTTCTTCAAATGGACAGTCTAAAATTCGAAAATGTTGGAGAACAATTGTTGACCTTCCTAGTATCCCTGTCATTTCTTCACTCAATGAAAACACTGCACTGTCGTGGATACACATACTACCATATCTTGCACACAGGTCCTGGTTCCACACCGGTTATTGAAACAAAACCCATCAACTCATTCGGATATCCCAAGATAAAATATACCACTATATTCTTCATAATTCTTTTTTATAGAATATTTATAAAAATATTAGTTTTTTTTTCTTATTAATAATAAGATGAAAATTTTAAAAGTTACCATCGAACAATAGGATTTAGTTAAAATTACTCCTACTTTTTTACACTGACTTTTCTTATATTATTTTCAACGTAATATAAGATATTTATTTTATTATTCTTAATTACAGACACATACTTTATTGAAATAAAATTGTTTTAGAGAATTATGTAAATAGTTAATGTAATTAAATAATTGAGTCATTGGTAGAACAACTGCAGTAGGCATTCTAGTTACTGTCAAAGGAATAATGACCGAACATATTACTAAACAATTTATATAGGAATTTGGAATAACAAAGAAATCGAATTTAATTTAATTTCATTTTTATGACAAGGCACGAATGCTGATCTGATTTAATAAAAAAATAATAATAAAAAATTCAACTCACGAAGATTAAGTATGAATTATTGTAAATATCTTGAAGAAAAAAAAATAGAAAGAAACACGAGATAAGAATATACAAGTAAATAAGATGAATTTGTCATATTTTATTATTAATGTAATGAAGAAGCAAAAACGAATCTACCCCATGTTTCCCATTATTCAGGACAGGACTGGTATTTTCAATAAGTAAAATTTAGAAAATTAATCTAATATCTTATATTGGACTTCAATTATTTAAAATTATAGAAAATGTAATAGTAATGATATAAAAAACATTATAAATTATTGAAGATGAAATATAATTTTAAATACTCCATCTTCTAATTAGTAGAATACATGTAATAGTGATGATATAAAATTATTATTTTATAGATAATATTATTTAATAGTAGAAGATGAAATATAAATATTATGTTATTTAAGTTAAAAATTTTATACATAGAAAAAAAATTATCTATTCAAATTTTATTTTATAAAAACTATTATTCTTCTAAAATATATTTTCTTTAATTTATCTTTATATATTTCTAAAATAAGTGTGAAGTTAATGGAGGTAGAAATGAATTCAAGATCAAGATGATATATTTAGATTATTGATATAATAATATTTTATGTATAAGTAATCATTTTATGATAGAAGTAAAGTTGGGAGTTTAAAGTTGATTAAATAAGTTATAAAAGTAATAGAAACTAATCATAATTTTGATAGGATAATGATATTTAGATAACATTTTTTTGACAACATTTGAACATTGATTATGTGTCAATCTATACAAAAACTTGTTGACTCACTGGCAAGTGTACCAGATCGTGCAAATAATATAATCGGTAATATCCGATATCGTTCTTCCCAAGAGACTCGAAAGGCTCGTTCGTGTGAATTAAAATTGTAAGAATTGTAGAAAAAGATTAATTGTTGTGGATGAAAAGACAAAAAATAAACATGTAATGTGGTTGATTCAATTGGCGAAAAAGACTATAGATGAATGGAGTTGTTGGGGGTTTAAAATTTCATCTTATCCGCTCCCTATTATCTACTCCTCTTGTTTAATGTGCTTGATTATCTAATTGTTATGCAAACTTTCTTGGCCTACCCTTAACCCGATCCCTCGGCGAAAAGAGCCTATTACTAATTACCGCCTTGCTATCCCTAGCCTCCCCTAGCAATTAATAATGCATTAAGAACAGAAGAAAAAACAATTGATCGTCCTACCCCCTATCCCTAGGTTGGTATTGCTTAATCAAGGAATTTCTCATCAGTTCATGACAGTACTGTACGTTCTCGTATCAATAGAGACAAACAACAGTTATCGAATGAGTTAAACGATAAAAGCATTAAGCGCATATGAGAACCCAACAATTGATAATCAGAGCATATGAAGAATCATATAAATAAACAAGAGTTTCAATAGAAGAGAGTTTCAAAAGATTACATTGCTTCCCCCAACAACAAAAGGGTTTAGTTCACCATATAAACATTATTGTGGAGTAATTTTTGACCAATCACAGATTGACACGTAATCAATGTTCAAATGTTGTCAAAAAAATGCTATCTAAATATCATTATCCATTTTGATATTAGCTTAATTAAGAGCATATGATCAAGACTATGATATAACTTAATCGCAATATTGAGTTTTTGTGCAGAGATTGTTTTAGTTTGAGAAAATTAAAAGTATTTTGAATTTTGATGTGGATCTGTTTCGGTGGAGTTTTAAGGTCCCTTAAAACTTTTCAAATTATCTCGAAGACCGGACGAACCTTGAAGACGTTGAAGGTTGGATGGTTACCTTAGTTTTCCTCATACTCCAAGTTGTTCGTTCTCCTTCCTCCTTCTCCAAGTCGGGCGGACTGACACCTAGTTCATTCTTCCTCCTCCTTCTCCAAGTCGGGCGGGTACCTGTCAAAGATACTTCGATGTTCAAGTCAGTAAAAATGATCAAACGACTATCACAATAAATGATGCATGTGGTGTGCATAATGTGCAGTGTGATCCCGAAGTCATAACTGAGACCTTTATTTATACTAGTTAAAATGGGCCTTTACCGGACCTGATGACGTCCCAATCACGTCTTAACCTCCATTAGAGGCTTTAATGAGTTATTATCGTTTAGTTTATAATCTAACTATGTGGTCGACCAGGGTTGTTAGTCTAGTGGTCGGCCTAAGAAGAACCGTTCGGCCTAGGAAGAACCTTTCGGCCTAGGAAGAGTCGTTCGGCCTTGATGGTTGGCCTTGATGGTCGGCCTTGATAGTCGACCTGAATGGTTGGTCGACCTGGAAAGAGTCGTTCGGCCAAGATAGTTGGTCGGTCTTGGAAGAGTCATTCGATACACGAGATAGGGAGGACCATACGATAAAATTTCTAAAATATTTGAGATATAATATTTATATAAATTTGCAATGTAATTAATACTAGTTAATAATGCACTGTATGAGATGTTGAATTAATTGTTGAAAGCGATTATTAGGTGAAATTCTAAGTGGTTATATATGGTATTTTAGTTGTTAAAAATATATAGAATGTTACAAACGGGTCAAGTTGGTTCAAAATATTCTGATTTATAAATTAATTACTCAATTTTACGTGTAAGAAATGAAGTAGAATAGTTTTTGGACCAAATTTGGTACACTTGTGAAAAACATAATTTATCCATAATCATTAAACAATATCAATTAGACAGCTGAACGACTGTAGGAGAAAATTTGAAAAATTTAGTTGTTGGAAGATCATTTTGCTCATTAATTAGGCGAGCATACCTTTATTGAGTAAGTAGAATGACAGGTGAACTAATTTAGACATATGTTTAATTTACTGAGCAATCATAATTGTAGTTGGACAAAGTATTGTTCTCTAAACATTGAGAGAGTAATTTGTTAATTTGAAACATATTATTTTCATTGAGAGAATACTTGAAATGTTTGGATTATTAAAGACAAGATTTTTAGAGAGTAACCGTAACTTAGGTTTTTGAAATTTAACAAAAAAAACATTAAATAAAATATTGTTGTGTATGAAAAGGTGTTTTAAAAAAACTAACTTTTAAGAGAAAAATATTTTATAGCCTCTTTGATAGACAAAATCAAGTTTGTTTTCTAGATTAAACTGATTGATGACCTAAGTTTATGAGCGTCTAAAAAAACATATTTATTTGAAATATTTAATAGACAATATGAGCAAGTAATAGTGTTTTATGAACAAAGACATCTATCTCATAATAACACTGAAGCTAAAAGAAAGTTTTATTCAACACAATGTTAATTCAAGCAAAGTGTCTTATGAAATACGTTGTTTAATATATGACCACTAAACACTACAAATAGCTTTTGATAAAGCATATAATGTTTTACACCATAGATGATCTTATATATATGTATGCTTTACCAGACTGTATTTATTAATGATATGACAAATGAAAAAATGTTTTGAACACGTAACATGGCCCAACACTTATTAACATTCTAGAAATGTTTCCCTTGAAACATTATGCTCTATCACATCATACAAGCTTTGTTTTGATAAAGGCTATAATAAAGTTTTTTACCTTTGAAATTAGACTAGAATCTGACTTCTCAACTAAAGACTATTTGTTCTCCTGAAGTCAACTTCTCTATCTAATCGTCATTTCTCAAGAAAAGTTATAAATAGATGGAAGTCTGAAGAAAAGATAAGAAGGATAATGTAGTGAATTTGTGAACGTTCAAACAAGTTTAGGGTGCTCATATATTGTTTGAAATAAATATTTTCTAAAAGAGAAAAACCTTAGCAAATCCCAATTCTTTTTATTGTTTATATTCTCTCTGTGAGACTTATCCATTTGTACTTTGTTCATTTTAAAGAGAATTAAAACACTTAGTATTTAACTTTATTGATGTGTTGTTTAGAGTTAAACAAGAAGTGATTAGAATATTTGTAAACCAGGAGAGGTTAAACTTGAGTTAGTTGTATTGACTAGATGAATTAGAAGTGATGGAAATACTCCATGTAAACCCGAAAGAGTAAAACTGTTGCAATCTTTTTTAAGATTAGTGAAAAAAATTTCAGTTCTTAAGAAAAACTCAGTGTTTTATCGTTTTGATTTTTAAGAATATCAGACTTTGTTCTTGAAAAATTTTAAAAATATTATTCATCTTTTTTTTTTTCTTTCAAAACTTCTATATTAAATTTAATACTATATAAAGAAGATAGTATAATCGATTTTACTAATAATAATACATATTATTTGAATGAATTATGAAAATATGTGTTAATGATTTTGATACATACATGTAAATGATATTTTAAAATAATAACTTATTCTCTCTTTTTTTTGTGTATTTGTGCGCTTGTAAATTGTAACGATCGTATGTACACATAAATTGTAATAATGATATGTACAAGAAAAAATTTCTAGACAGAAAATAAATTTATTCTATGTTTTGTTTAATTTATTTTATTGGGACATGTATATATTATATAATTTTCTATTAATAAAATGGTTTATTTTAAAATATTCCAAACTGTATTTAACTCTGAGATAATGCACTGTATATAAATAATTCTATATATATAAAAAATAAATAAATAACTAGTTGTGTATATTGGTCGAAAAAGGTACAGAATTGTTAGTTACTTTGGAAAGAGCTAAGTTTCTCACTTTTTTTTTTCAAAAGTTCCAAACTAAAGTTGTAAACAACATTGATTATAACTCCAATTCTTTTCTTCCTTAACATTTTTTAAAGGAAGAAATGAATAAAAATTTGCATTGATATGCTATTTGTACCATTTTTTTTTAAAAAGCTTGAATCTTTCATAAATAAATAAATAAATAAATAAATAAATAAATAAATATATATATATATATATATATATATATATATATATATAAAATGGTGAATATGAGTGAGTATTTTTTAATTGTATTTATAGAATTTATATATAGTATTGTTAAACTTAAATTGTTTTACAATGAAAAGGCTTGACGCAGCTTATTATACCGTGTTTTTAGTATGTTTATTAGAAACAGATTTTTCATACGATGCACACATAAACACTGTATGGCTAACAATTTAATTGGCAGACAACGAAACATATTAAATTGATTAAAGGATTACCAATTTGTGTGTGAAATCAAACCCCTTAACCAATAATTAACTCAATGTTCACCTTTATATAATTCAAGTTCTTCTTGATAATAAGGATAGAGAAACAACATATAATACTTTTTTTTTTCTGGTCATACATTATCATTCTCAAAGAGTAATAATACTATGACTAGAGGTATCAATTTAATCCATGGCCCTAGGGTCAGCCCTAACCCACTATTGAAAAAGCTCTATTTTAAGAAGCCCCTTGAGTAAGGGGCCAGAAAAAAGCCCCAATCCCCAAAACCCCCTCTCAAGTGGGTTAGGGTCAGGGTTAAAGTGGGTTTAGCCCCACTCCAAAACTTTAATTA
>NC_028356.1:3525376-3612300 GCF_000741045.1 Vigna radiata var. radiata | reverse complement strand
AAATTAGTTTATTATGCATGTAAGAAGAAGTTAAATAAGTTTGAAGATTAAAATTTATGAAAGGTTATAATATACACTAATTTCAATTTAACGTCAAATTTAGGGATGAAAAATATGAAATCCTATTTATTATTTTCTAATTAATAATTATGTAAAAATATTTATTAAAGTAAAAGAAAGATGCTTACACGTATGTTTACATGTACTTTCCAAGTTATAACACTTAACATAAATGTTCTTTTTCTCTGCAAAAATGCAATTTATTGTTGGATATTTAATTTTTTTTTGTAAAAAAGAAAGCCCATGGGCTGGCCCTAACCCACAGGGCTTTGGGGCTTTTTAGCCCTGGGAGCTTTTTTAAGAAAGGGCTTTTTTGGCCCTAGGGGCTTTTTTGGCCCCAACCCACATGGGTTAGGGCCAGGGCCTATCAAGTGGGCCAATTTGACAACTCTACCTATGACACACTTTTACATTCATTTGACACAGCATATAAGGGTAAAATGGTTTAAAAAGTATAAAGTTTGGAAAATAAAATTTTAACACCATTTTTTGACACCATTTTGACACTGCACACGTGTCAAAATGTGGTTGGATGATTTCAAATTAAAAAACAAACTTTGGTTTTTTTTCTTCCAAACATACTCCTGTCTCAAATGTTTTAATTTGAAATCGTCCAATCACATTTTGACACGTGTACAGTGTCAAAATAGTGTCAAAAAATGGTGTTAAAATATCATTTTCCATAAAGTTTTGTAGTTTTTCAAGAAAGAATAGAGTAAAAAATAAGTAAGGATAGTGTCAAATGAATGTAAAAAATTTAGGTGTGTAAAATTATTATTTCTCTTCTTCTTTCGAAGAAGTCGGTTTCTTAAAAGGAAAATGATATTTTGACACCATTTTGACACTGCACGTGTGTCAAAATGTGGTTGGACGATTTCAAATTAAAAAAACAAACTTTGGTTTTTCTCTTCCAAATATACCCCTGTCTCAACTTTTTTAATTTGAAATCGTCCAATCATATTTTGATACGTGTGCAGTGTTAAAATGTCATTTTCCTTCTTAAAATATGTAATTTTGAAATCTTTATTTCAAAAAGAAATAAAGAAACAAAAATGCTTAACTTTTGTGAAATCAACATATTAGGAGTGAAGACTCTTGGAGGTTTAGTATCACTTACCTCTTCTCTCAGACCAAAGCATATAGTTTTTCGTGCATCGGTGCCCTAAAAACAGAGACACAATATTGTTTGCACGAAAAGAAAGTAATAAAGCAAAAGAGAAATAACAGGAACTATAATTTGCGTGTAAAAATGAATAACAATCTTCCATCTCTGCATATATAAAACCACACTTCTGCAACATAACAGAAAAAAACAAGACAAGTCAAAAGCAAAACATCAACAACATCATTACCATGGCACAATCAGCACCTAATTTTGATTACCAAGATTTTGATCCTTATTTTGAATGGTCTGAAGATGAAGGAAGTGCCACCCTCATTGTAATGCTGCCAGGTAATAAATTAACTTCTTTTTCTGTAAACAACTACCTTCTATATTATATATACGTGATGTGTCACTCAATGATCTAATACATGTTCATAAATGTTATTTTCTTAAAATAATCATTCATCAACTATATGGACTGATATATATAATACATACATTCATACACTGATAATGTATATTTTCATATTCTCATTCAATCATAAACCATTATATTAGCTTTTCCTGATTAAAAAGGATGAACATTATGTAAAAATGTTATGTTTTGTTCTATGTATGTACATACATTGGAAATGAAAAGGATTCGCAAAAGAACAACTAAGGGTTCAAGTGACTTCAACTCCTCTGCTAAGGATCAATGGGGAACGACAGATTCTTGAGAACAAGCGTCGTCGTTTTTCTAGAGAGTTCTCCATTCCTCCATATTGTGACACCAATGATGTGAGTGCTAAGTTTGAGGGTGGTGTTCTAACCATCAGGTTTCCAAAGCTGATCACCCTTGCTAGGGCACAGCCACAGATAGCTCCAATTTCTCAGAAAGAGAAAGAACAAGCAGAAGAAGATCATGCAGACAAGCAAGAGTCACTGCAGAAAGATAAAGAACCAACAGATGATGAAAAAGAAGAGAGAAAAACAGAAGGGGCTAGAGAAAATGAAGCAATCAGTGATGAGAAAGAAAAGGGTGAGAAGAAGGAAGAAGAAGAGGCACCTAAAGAGGTTGCTGAAAAGAAGGTGAGGACTGATGTGCCAGAAACAACACAAGAACAGAAGCCAAAAGCTAGGATAACTCAGAGACTGAAAACTAGGGTTTTAGATTTCACTGTGAGTTTGAGATCAGTGGAAGACCAAGATGTTAAGCAAGGGTTTGGTGGTAATAAGTATGCTAACCTGATTAAGAAGCCAAAGATATTGATGAACATTGGTGTGATGATCTTATTGGTTATGGTGCTAGGGTTGTATGTGAAAAATGCATTCAAGACATCATCATCATCATCATCATCATCGGGAGGACCAGAATATGAGAAATTCAAGGAATTTTAATTCCCATGTTCATGTTCATGTTCATGTTCATGCTTGTGAAAGCATGATTGAATTGAATAAAGGAGTGTGAAACTGGTCTGGTTTGAATAACTGCGGATTCAAATAGACCAATTTTCCCTATGAAATAAGAGGTGCACAGAATTGGTGTATCTCACAAATTCCTTACGTATATGTTAGTGCATTGTGAAGATGTCAATGTTTCTTGTGATATATACAAAAAGAATATATGCAGTATTTCAATCAGTACTATATATAGCTACTAAATATATACACCTTTTATAGATTTCATGAAACTAACAAAAAGGTTCTTCAAAACGAAGATGCTTGAGCACAAGTAGAAACCTATAAATACGTAAACAAATAAATGAATGTTTCCTTGATTTGAGCAAACAAATCTTAAACCACTGTAACAAGTAGATATAATAACTTGAATCTGAATAAAAGTATAAACTCTTTAACCCTAATTACCTGATAAATGCTTAATAAAAAAATTCAGGTCAGTAGTAGTTATTAATATTACATAGCAATTAAAGTAATTACTCCACCAAAATATCATCACACAAATTACAATATTTCCACTAAATTAAGTATTATAGAGTGATTTTAACAAAAAAATTATATAAGTGTACTTCTCAATACATCCATGGAAGCGTACTTTATAAGATATTTCACTTTAAGAACACATTTTATTAAGTGTAAATATCAAGTTTCATTATGATTGGAGTCTCCCCCAAATATGGCTTTTTTAAAAGTGAAAGATTATCATATGCATAAATTTGAATAAGGAAAATGCTACATTTATTTTTTCTTAAAACAAAGTTAAAAAAAAATCAAGTTTTAATAAGTTTCACTACTAGAATTTTTCATATTTTATGAGATTTTTCTTATAAATTTATTATAAAATTTTGTAGATTTTTTTTTTGTTATTTTTCCCAATATTTTTAATTAACAGATAACTTTTTTTGTGGATAATTATTTTCTACAAAACTATAAAATTCACAAGTATTTATTATAACATTTTCTAGAAAAAACGTTTTGTGCAAAAATAATTTGCAAAAAGAAAATGATAGCAGTTTCTTACAAATTATTGTTCATAACCAAATTTATATAAGTATTTTTTTAAGAAAAAGTTAAAACAAATTCCAGAAAATGTTAATTTTTTTTATGTAGTGTTTTAAGTGAAAGATTATCCAAGAGAAAAGAATGATTTTTTATTTCACTCACTCTTCCACCCATCCAAACAAAAACAAGCAGGAAAAAACTTCCCCGTCTGTACTTTTTCATCAATGTAAAAATATTTGTCACTCAACAAATCCATTTTTGTTGCACTGTGAGATAAAATGTTATTTTTCAGATCCAAATTGAATAAATTTGAAATTTTGAGTTAACCTAGAGAGTGATATCTAAGGTGTTTTTGAGTTTTACTGTTCATGTTTTAGAGAGAAACAAAAAAGAACTGAAATTAGATTGGAATTACACGTGCAAATAGTATATCTTGAGCAGGGAAAAAGCTGGAATTTGTGGGAACAAAATTTTGCTTTTAGGTTTTAGCATCACCAAAGAAAGAGGTCACCTCCTCTCATTACTAAAGCATATTATTTTCCTTGCACCACACAAACCAAGCAGTGTTTTTGCACCTACGAAAAGAAACTAAAAAAGCAAAGAAAATGGTACATTTTGCGTGCAAAATCTTCCTTATTGTCTCATCACCTATGGCTATAAAAGAACCACAAGCTTCAATTCAATACCAACAACATCAGCCAAACATACACATCAAAATCACAACCAAAAGAGGAACTACCTAGGGCTGAAAACATGGCTTCAAGAACACAGCCAGCATCTGATCTTGTCTATGAAGACTTTCAACCACTCTATGAATGGGTTAAGGACGAAAGGCTTGTCAACGTAATGCTACCAGGTAAATGCCTTCTCTATGCTTTCAATATATATATATACATTTTTCAATTTTGTTACTTCTATATAATATATTGTGTTATCTACTATCGAATAATCAGTAAAATCTAATATGCTTAAGATGTATAAGTCTAAGTATTAAGACAAGTTTTTTAGTATTATAGAATTAGGTTTAGAATCTATCTTTTGAATTATGAGCAGGTTTTAGAAGAGATCAACTGAGGGTTCAAGTGACCTCAAAGCCTACCCTAAGGGTAACAGGTGAACGCCTGATGTATCAGAACAGATATCGTCGTTTCAATTTAGAGTTGCCAATTCAGTCTGATTATGACACCGACGATGTCACGGCAAAGTTTGAAGGTTCCACTCTATCAATCAAATTTGGAAAACGCTCACTCAATAAGCCCACTGAACCAGCAACAACTCCATCACAGAAGATTGAACAGCAGAAAGAAGATACCCCAAAAGCAGAAACAAAGAGCAATGGTGATGAAGTCTCTGCAGCAGAGCAGAAGACACCCCAGAAGGAGGAAACCAAGACTAATGGCTCAAGTGAGACGAAGGAAGAAACGCCAGCCCCTAAAGCTAAGCCTGTTTCCAGAACCAAAACTAGGCTCATAGATTTTGCACTGGGTTCTGGAAATCAGGTTGATGACGAAGTGGCTGGAGATTCTGATGCAGCGAATAACAAGCGCAAGAAAATTGTGAAATGGATTCTGCTGATTTATGCGGTTGTGGCCATTGTAGCACTTGCCCTTTATGCTAAAAATGCATTCATATCCAATGGAGAATCAGACACAGAATCGTTCTTCCTAGAGCTGTGATTTTCTTCTTCAACAACTACTTGTGCACGTAAAGAGAACACTGTGTTCGTTTGCGTGTAAATGCATAATTTCTTTCAGTAAATGATTAATAAAGAAAAACATTATACGATTTCTCATTACTATGTGCTGCATGTTGTGTTTATATCCATTATGTTGTGTTTCTTTTATTGCGTATAATTTTCCATGGTTTGGCTTCTTAAAATTTCGCTTTAAAGATTTGACGAGCAAAAGGAAGATGCGAATGAAAGAAGATTATTTGATAACGAATTTTTGGTTTTGATGAAATAAATCTAATTATATACCCATTAAAAATGCTTATTAAAATCCAATGAGAAAAGGTAGAATATATAAATATATATATATATATATATATATATATATATATATATATATATATATATATATATATATATATATCCAGCAGTATGCAAGTATTTATGATTTTTCTATTGTATATCTTAAACTATTCAACATTTATCATGTAAAATATTCAGTCCATAAAAATTTAGTGTCATTTAATTTTAATGATGTGTTACCAAATCATTCCTCGTGTGTTTTGATGAAAAATTTTAAGAAAATAGTTTACCTTTTCTAGAATTTAGAATAATTTACTATAAAATGTTGTTTAATAGAAAGATTAAGAAAACATTGAAATTGTAAAAATTTATAAGTATTTGGATTATTTCAAATACAGCTTTTTTGTTTAAAAAAATCTAACATAAAATTCTTTAAATTCTCTCATTTTATATTTCCTTCTGATTCTCTCCCTTCTTTTGTTTCACTCATTTTTTTTTTCTTTTTTTGTTTTACTGATCCCTAATTTTGTTCAGTTTGTCCGTTGTCTCTTTGTTTGTTTTCCTGTCTCTCTCTTCATTGTTTTCTCCTTTTACTCCCTCTTCATTCACCTTTATCTATATTCTCTCCATCAATATTTTTTTTAAAATTTTAATTATCTAAAATATTTAAATTCAAGTCATGTTTAGTGTAAACATTTTATCTTTAAATATATGTTAACTTATAGTAGAATTTAAGTTACCTTGTCATAATCAAGAATTTGAAAAAAGAAACTCAAATCGATTTACCTTAATAAACCATTTAAAAAGTAAAATAATCAAAACAATTTATATTTCAAAATTTAAATTCTCTAAAATTGTAAAGCATTAACTTCCCATTCTTGTTTAATGTATGCAGCAGAGATAGTACCACAATTTATTTCTTAGTACAAGTGGAAACTCAGTTGAAGCATGACTTGTAAATAAAAAGCTATTCAAAGTTACAATTTTAATTAATACAGTAATTATATTAATATCTTATCTGCCTTAATTTCTAAATAATTTACATATACTTAATGTGTTAAATGAAAAGGCTAAAATAAGATTACACATTTATTTCATTACAATCAATAAAATGTAACTCATTTATTTTATTACAAAACAATCTTATAAGATAGATAAAAAAGAAAGTATTATTTACGAAGTTTTAAGATATTGTAAAATAAAAACAAATTTTCTACAAAATTATTTTCACTGCAGACCGGCCTTAAACTATCCAGGACAAAGCTCTCTTTGTATAGTTGATCAAAGGTTTATGTTAATAAAATAAAATGACTTGATCTATCAAATTAATTTTAATTAAAGGTTAAATAACATAATTCAATTCTCCTAGTCTTGTTTCTTATCTGTATTTTTCAGTGATCTTTCAGTTAATTAGGATTGTCACCCATCAAAATTTTAGTTTTCTGATAAAATAGTGTTTTCGAACATTGATTGTTAACTGAACCATCTTCTCTCTTGAAAAACATGGGGGCACAACCTTGAAACAGAGAACAAAATATAATGAACTTTAGTTGCAACAGGAACAAGAGACGTCATCGGCAGTGGATAGCCTATAACTCTGTTCCCAAACATCTGCAGGAACTGCATCGACATGTGGAACGTGACGAGGATGCTTTTCTTTCTTGTCTCCCCTGATCTGCTTCAGACCATGCTTAAGCGCTGGCAGTAAAGCTCCCATACACTCGGCAACAGCATTAGGGTTTCCAGGCATGTTAATGATCTGAATGCCAACAAATCAATCACCATAAATAGCTAGTAAATACAAAGTCTAGAAGAAACAAAGATTACATGCTGGACTCAGGGTGTACTAATTTCAGCAACAAATTAATGCAAGATTTACCTTAAATCCTAATGGAGCATCATTTAGAAGCCAAGAGAACTTGCATACGAAAACTAAGTAAATGAAATCCAAGTAACTAGAAATAAATACAAATGACCGTATGAAAATGCTTTAAGATCTACATGATGATTTGAGTATCCCGAAAATAGTAATTATTCAACTAAAAAACCACACTGTAACGGTGTTGAGTGAAATGAAACCCAAGTAACTAGTAATAAATACAAATTATCATATGAAAATGCTTCAAAATCAACATGTGATTTGAGTTTACTGAAAATAGTAATTATTCAAGTAAAACAACCACACTGTAATAGTGAAGACTGAAATGAAAACAATTGGTACCATCAAACTTATGTCTAAAATCTAACCAAGACATGGAAATTTTATCCCCTTTAATAAACCAGTAGGCTTTCATTTTACTAAATGTGTTGGTCATTTATACTCTGTTATTTTCTGCCATCCTGCCTCCGCCCTCCCCAATTTAATCAATTTGACCAAAAGGACTATATAACCATTTTTCTACCTACAAACGACAGTTAATTACTTTCTCATTTGTTGCTACTGATAAGAAGATATTTTACAAGTGGGAGGATAAAATATTTTCCTAGAACAGACCATATAAAGAATAGAACCATACAAAGCTAACAAAGGACATTTGAAAAACAAAATCAACTGTTACTGAGATGAAATAACCCTTCACAAATTAACAAAACAGTTGAGAGTTGAGACGCTCAATTCACATTCAGGAATTTTACTTTTTTCATATGTGAAGAGTGAGAGAAGATTGACAAGCATTCTTACATGGAATACTGTTCTGTGAAAAAAATTGTACGTTGCATGAAAAGATACGGTCACAAAGCAAATCCCATTATAACATTAAAATGAGGGGCAAAAACTCCAGGAGACAAAGCACAGCACAGCTTCCATACGGTACTTTAAAAGTAGATATTAATATCATTGGCATTTTTCCCTTACCAAGGTTGATCCTCTGATTCCAGCTGCGGAGCGAGAAAGCATTGCAAACGGGGTCACCTATTCAAACATTAATCAATTATGCCCTTTAGAAGTCAACAAAAGCTAACTATAAACTTTCCTAGTAAGCAGACCTGGTATCAGCATAGCTATGTATGCAAAAAACAGAATTAATCAAACAGACTATGGAAAATTTAAAATTCAAAAACTTGATCTTCCTTTGAACATATAGATATGAGAAATGTGAGTGATGCTATGCTACTCTCGAACTTCTATACACAAGCTCTTCACAAACTCATTGTTTACTTAATTACCAACTCATTTCTTTACTTACTTATCAAATGAATGTTTTCGGTTATTATTCTCATCCAAATAACAAAGAAAGAAGCTTGTGAATAGAAGTTTGGAAAAGGTGCATTACTCTAAATATATTGGCTTCTGGTTAAGGTCATAGCCTTTATATAGCAGAGTCTGACGGCAGACTGACCAGTCCAGGCAAATCAGTCAGGTCGAGGCTCTTTTAACACTTATTCGAAAAAAAATTAAGGGTTTTAAAAAAGAAACTAAAGAAGCAAAAATAAAATGAGAAACCACAAAATGCAAAAGACATCACAAAATTAATCATCTAACTAGTATTAAAATAGTTGCAATACCTTTAAACTCTCTTGCATCATTACATACAGAAGACCAGGTGTTTCTTTCTCAATCAATGGTTTTGTAGCTTCTGGCGTTAAATCTCGTGGAGTAAAGCCAGTCCCCCCTGGATTGAAAAAGCAAATATAAAGCTGAAGTCAACTCAACAGAACTACAAATTTTTAAATACTTCAGGGAGGCTGACAGTAAGGAAAAAAAAAACGCACCAAGAGTAATTATAAGATCCATTTGTTCAATATCACTCCATCTTCTTAGAATGTTCTGAATCTTTACCACATTATCTGGAACAACAGCAGTTGCTACAACTTTTGCTCCTCCTAGCTTTTCTGATGAAGAATTAATAACAGAAACTGCCCTGGGACCACTGTTTATTGGTAAAGGAGTCAGCATATTTTGACACTAACACGAATGTTTTAAAAACACAACTGAACTGCCTGATTTAACTGAGTGAATCATGAACCAGACACGTCTCTGGACAGATTTATCCTTATTAGGAAGTTCCATCATGGTTAAACCACTAATTTAACCAGTTTAAGTCATCAAATCACGACCTCGAGATCTTGCCAGTTTGACATCCAGTTTGGTTTTAAAAACATTACCAGATATGCATGTCAATAATATTTTCTCGGAAAAACTGGTCATTCCTCATAAAGTCATGTAATTCAAATTTAAATAACATTATTATAACATAGAAGGAACAAACTACTAAAGAACTTCACTTATTTTAATGTATGCCAAAGCATTCACTCCAATATTTTGGCCAGGGGAAATATAAAGGAACTTCACTTTACAGAGTACAGAAACTCATAGATAATAAAATCACAGGCCAAAGCTCTTAGTTGACTGCATTTTTTTCTTTTGGGTTCAACCTGGACCTAAGTGTTCCCAGCACAGAGGGATACACTCTATCTTAATCAAGTAGTGACATGCACAGCTAGAAGAACAGAGAAGGAGGAATGTCTAACCCCAAGGATGGGTGAGAGAAAGTTTCCACTTTCCAATTATGTCTAGAGCAACTTGGTAGGTCAACCTTTTATTTCTAATTGTTATTTGAGTGGATTTTAGTTCCAGGTTTCACAACTCCTCAACCCATTCACAAGGCAGTGAACAAACAACAAATTGAGATAATAAAGAAATAAACAAGACAACACAAAAAATATACAAGCCTTACATGAACAAAATACTACAAACCCCAACGAAGCATGTGTGAAAAATAAATAATATGAACCTCAGACATATGTTCTGCAGATAAGGTTATGCAGTCAACTGAACACTACACTATGACAGATCAATTCCCAAAACAGAAATGTTATCTTTAAACACTTAAAGTTTGGGACTGTTGCAAGACCCTCAGTAGTTCTAATGCCCATTTTGGCATTGACTAACATCAAGCTCGCTCTTTGGTTTTGCATCAACTTTGTGACCCCTTTCAAACAATGATTCAAAGAGGTGTATCTAGATGCCTTTCAGCATTATCCAACAGGGAATATGATTCAACAATTATTACGTTTGTGCCCATACATAAGAGCCTTTGAAGAAATTTGTTTTTCCCTTTTCACAAGGTATTCAAATTGTCTCCTGCATTAATTTTTCTTTAACTGATTTACTTTATAATTTGCGTAGTCAATAAAGAATAAAAGTTATAGATTGATAAGATAAACTCATTCTCTCTCTTGTGCAGATGTGAGAAGATTACGAGCGCACATTAACCAACTAGGAGAACAGAATGAGATGATAATGTCATTCATTGGTTAAAAGTAGTATATATATAGCGACAGAGATAGTATTATAACATTGGTTAATTTGACTCCTTCAACAGCTAGTGAATGCTGTGCATATGAGCATACTAAAATCTAGCTTTAATAATAAAATATGCCACACTGCTCAATCATTTTCATATCTACAGAAAAATTCTTTGGTTTGGAAGAGTATACTAGATGCACTCAATTGATAACAAAAAGTTACTAGTTGACTTTGGCAATAAAGAACAGATATGATGAATATGGCCAGCACCTCATTAACCTTTTTTATATAGTATTGTATTGTAGCAGTTTCAAAAATAAAAAGGTGTGGTGTCACATTTCTGCTTTTGCAAGATTTCATTTGAAGCATCTAGAAGCTGCTTTATCTAGAAAGTACAGAAACTATTTTAGTCTATACAGCATTCTTCCTAATTGATCAAATGCGGAAAAATCAATTGAAGGGCTCTTCTGGTTCAAAAAACAAATCCAGATACAAAAAAAATAAAAAATAAAAAAATAAAAAAAATTCAATTTTGATCTTCAAATGTATGTATGTCTCTTTGTTTGCATACACCTATAAAATATAATATCAATACCTTCTATCTGGGCCACCCCCCATAGCAACTGTATCACTAACTGTAAGAATAGCCACTCTGACTTCAGCATCCCCTGAAGAATCAGTAGTTACTTTTTGTGATTTAATTCCTGGCAAAGCAAATGCTGCACCTGATGACATATGATTCTCATCAAAAGCCATGTTTCTTAGGTCAGAAATTATGATAGCTGAAACAGCGGTCCCTGCAGAAACTACTCTTCCTGTTGCTGGAAACTCCAATAAAGCATTAGCTGACTTCATACTTAGTAGCCGACTGCTTACCTGATGACCAGTGCTCACAGCAACAAAACTGAGATTCACGGACACAATAAAAATTTCATTCATTAAGAGATAACAACCTCTCTACATTAAACTATAAAAACACACAATAGAGAGAACAAATCTGCATGCAGATTACAGATATGCAGTAGATCAGCTAGACCCAGACCAAACAAAAATGTCATCATCGACTTACCCTGGATTGCCTGTTCCATCATTGTCAGTCCATATAACAGAAGCGCGATGATATTCAGGTCTAAATGAATCTGTCTTTATGGGCTGATGAAGTCGAGCTTGTACCCTGCACAAGAATAAATAAATGAATCAATTCAAAAAGCAAGCAAATCATCATAAAAACAATTTTACTTTGAAATTAAGTAACCTCAAATGATGAGGATCTGTCCACCCTGCAAGGAGGCGTATTGCAGGGACCACAAAGAGATGGAAGCAAACTAAAGAACTGGCAGGATTTCCAGGTAGCCCAAATGCTAGAATTTTACTTTCTGATGATTGAAAGTCAATCTCTGCAAATGTAAATGGCTTGCCCGGTTTAATAAGCACCTGAAAGATAAAAAAATTCTAAATTCAGAAAATATGACTTACAAAATTATACTCACCAAAGCGCTACTCAGAAAAATACTATTTCTACAACTACAATAAACACATAGCATCCATGTCACAAATTACATGATATCAGAACAATTTTTATTGATAGACAATCAAATAGAAGAATGGCATAACCTTGTCAAAATGTACTTTTCCTCGCTTTTCAAGCAAAGGCTTGATAAAATCTTTGTCTCCCATTGAAACACCTCCTGAAGTTATAAGAATATTAATTCCAGAAGCAAAAGCTTTATCCAAGATCCTTCCTAGACATTCTTTGTCATCCTTAGCAATACCAAGGTCCAGAACTTTGCACTGAAGCTGTACTGCAGCTGCCAGGAGCATGGCACGATTAGAGTCCCTAATCTGCAAAGCAACTACATTAGCTTACATCCATTTTAATTACATTTACCAAGCAACTCTTGCGAATCATGGCACAAACACAAATACATAGTCTACAAATTAGTTGAATAATGGGGTAAAGTGTTGGGTTGCCCAACAAATCTTAAGCACCATCTATGCAGTAAAGTAAGAAATTTACATCCAACAACATTTACTAGAATTCAATTCGTATGTTTAAGCCTCTGCAAAGGAGCAGACTGAGCACTATAGGTCCATTATAATGTCTGGTTGAACCTCCATTCTTTAACACACTACTAATGCTAAAATCAAAGAAAGCAGCCTGATTAATGTTGGTATTACCTATAGGTTGATTCATATAAGAACTTAGTAATCTATTCCAAATATTATCACATTAATAATCCTTTAACAAAAACACCTGAAGCTGACATGCATTTTCAGTCTATTATAAGTTACAACCACCAGCTTCCATCCATATGATAGTTCTAATAACTGAAAATGTTCTGCTAAACATTTTTCATGAACTAGTCTCACTATTCCTAGGATTCTAGCAGAAAATAACAATACCTGACCACGACTCAGATGCCCGGTAGTTGGCTCTACAAGCTCATCTCCAGTAGAAAGAACAGCAACCGTTGGAAGAGGATAAACCTGCACTAAAGCATTATTTCCCATCATTACATGTATCAATAATACTCAATATTAGACAAAACATACCAAAGTTCAGAAAGTATTAGCCAATACGAGGAGAAGCTTGCTTGGTTACAGAATCCAGGAACTCGCTAAAAGAATACCTTAACCATTGTCACACCAACAGTAGCAAGCAGGCCAATTTCCGAAGCACCGAGCCTTTCTCCAGATGTCAACACTATTGCACCTTTCTCAATATCAACTCCCTGTCGATAAATACCAAAAACCAGTAAACAAAACAACTAATAAACTTCGATATTATACAGAACTCAAAATTAGTAAACAACGAATCCGCCTCAAATTTCGCGACATTAAAAATGGCACCCCATACAAAACATACACTCAGCATTACGATGAGAGTTACAGCACAGAAGCGACAAGAGCATACCACAGGGCGTATATCATTGCCTTGGGTGGTCTGAACCAATATTCTGACCCGCTTAGTCCCATCTGAGGCATCGTTCACAAGTTCCGTATTCTCAACCTGAACAACCGCATCAGCACCTTCAGGTATCGGTCCTAAATCAAGAGAAAAAAAAAACGTAACAGAGAAGATTAGCCATAAATCAATAATCCACGATATAAATATATAAAGCTCTATTTCAATTAAGTATACTGGAAACATTAACAATAGAGGGGAAAAAAAAACAAAACCAACTGAACTGAACTGAACTTGTCCTGCAAGCTAGTATCAATTTCTCCACCTAACTACCATTAAATTAACTTAAAACTCTAGAATCAAATTTCTTCAGAAACTGAATTAAGTTGCTATAGAAGCTCAACTTATTTTACATTTTTTTTTTTTGGAAACGAGGAGAATGGAAAGAGGAAAAGGCGAACCTCCGGTAGTAACGTAAGCGACAGTTCCAGGGGAGAGAATGACGCCAAGAGCGTCGTCTCCAGCTCTGGATTCCGCAACGACTGGATACTCGCCGGGGCCATCGGCGGCGATGACCGCGTAGCCGTCCTTGACGGAGGCGGCGTAGGGCGGGTGAGGATCGGGAGCGCGAACGTCTTGCGCGAGGACCTTGCCTAGGGCATCGTGAAGAGGTACAGTGAGTGGAGGAAGACGTTTAGAAGCGTTAAGGACTATTTGGATGGCGTCAGTGACGGGGATCATAGTTTCGTATAGTAGAAGATTTATGGTGAACAGGGAACAGATAGAGTTTTATATTCATCCACTTATTCAATTGGATTGATTTGAAGGTTCAAGCATCAGGTATACCAGCCAATTCACCACTGTCCCTTCACGGCGCAAAGGGTCGCTGATGAACACGCCACCATGTGCTTCTGCACCGTAGTTATACACTACACTAAAAATACAAATACAAAAAACTACCTTTATTTTCGACACTAATTAAGACAAAATAAAGCGGTAATAAATAAATTTTAATTTTATATTTAAATTTAAAGATTATAAACATATATACCTTTTTTTATTGTTGGTAAGGCAAGACCTATATGGAAAATCCTATCCAAAATAGTTAGCCTTGTTTCATGATTTAAAATAACAATACAATTCATTAAATATTATAATTAGAGCACTAACATCAGAATGTTGTAAATCGGGTCTATTCATATCTTCGTCAACGACCACACTCGTGCATGTCACGTTATACCAAAGTTCACGCTGATATTACATTGTAGAGTAAGTACCTAGAACTACTTGTTGTCAAAATAAGCTAATACATTGAAACACTCGTATCAAAGTTCTTGATACTTCTTCTGCTTACCCTTATCAGCATAACATTCATAAGAGTAGTGTCCTAATCTGTGACAATTAAAACACTCCACACTTCTTTTATCTTTCCTTTTTTGATTCTTCTCTGATCTACCATTTCTCTCCACTGATTCAGACTTGTTATCATGATCATACTCGATTCTATCAGCCTTCCATTTCTTTTGCTTCTTTCTTTCATCATTCTTGGAATGATGTACTTTCAAGGCTTGCCCAGAATTCTTGATAGAATTTCTCTCAACTAGTCTCATCTCGTGTGCCTCCAAAGAACTTTGAAGTTCTTCAATCTGCATTTTTGACAAATCTTTCGATAATTCTATAGCCACCACTTTAGGGTCAAATTTCTGCGGCAAAGATCTCATGATTTTCTCAATAATCATAAGCTCGGTGATAGATTCTCCACAGCCCTTCATCTGATTCGTGATTGTGAGTATTTTGTTGAAATACTCACCAATTCTATCACCATCCTCCATTTGCAGTAACTCATACTGCCTCCTAAGGATTTGAAGCTTCACTCTCTTGATTTTCTCACTTCCTGCATGACTTCGAACCAAGATGTTCCAAGCTTCCTTAGCAGTGGTTACGTTCCGAATCTTTTCAAAATGAACATCATCAACGCATTGATGAATTATGAACAGTGCCTTGTTATCTTTCTTCTTGGATATAACCTTCTGCTCGTCTGTAGTACCCGAAGCAAACTCCTGGCAGTCACTTTCAACCACATCACTCACATCATGGAACTTGAACAGGATCCGCATCTGTGCACTCCATCGATCCCAATTTTTCTTCGTGAGAATTGGAAGATTCACCGTCAAAATGCGATTATCACCACCAGCCATTCTTCAACCACGTTTACTTGATCAAGAAATGAAATCTTGGCCACCGATCACCCACAGATCACGTTCTTGATCCTATTGTGTTATCTCACAATCAACTTCTTCACACTTCAACCACTTTGTCTAACCACCACAATCAGATGTGATTTATGAAGCACAGGTTCTAGTGAAACCTAGGCTCTGCATACCAATTCTATTGGAAATAACGAAGTAACGTGAATGAAAATATGTACTGTGTGTACTGCTTTCTTGAACTAGAGACTGTAGTTTATATACATGAGGGAAAGGGTAAGATTTAGTTACAAAATGTAACTGACTTGACTTATTACAAACACTAATACCAAATAGGTTTTAAGCATCTGTGTATCATATAGTTCAGTTTTACATGATAGAGCATACATGAGCATTTGCTATCATACTAACTTTGCTGTCAAGTGCTGCAAAAATTGGTTTTAAGAGGTGATTTTGTGAATTTTGGTTCTTTTCCAATTTTGCATGCATATTATGATTATTTTTAGGTATCCAGACGTGTTCCATCGTTCACATTTTCATAAATCATATTTTTAGTTCAGTTAGACATTTTATCAAACACTCACTGCGTATTAGGTTTTCTTTCAGGCATTTCCACAAACACTTTATGTTTCTCCATTTCTGCATCATTTTAGGCACTTTTAAAGTTTAGAATCTAGTGTCTTCACTATGGGCATTCACTGCGTTTTGTTTTTATTTTTATAAATCAAATTTTAATTTAATATATTTTTATTAATATTTATTTTTTCATTTTAAACATTTATTCACATTTCATTATAACATGATTTAATTAATTATAATTTAATTTAACATACTTTTATGAATTAAGATAAAAGTATAATATTTTATTTTTATAAATTAAAATAGTTTTTAATCTATAAACTGATCATATAATTAAGTAATTCTCATAAACTTTTATTTTATTTTCTTTTATTTCTTATCATTTTTCTTCATTTCCCTTAATTCTTCTCAAATTCACTTTTCAATAAAATTCATCAGAAACAGACATATCATACATTCATATTTCTTTTCTTTGCATTATAACTCATTTTAGGAGATTAAACCATGATATATAGACTTATAATGCATGTTCTTCAACTCGTAGTTTAACATTGTATTTAGTTCATTCATCATTTGCAAGGTACTTTAGGACCATTTTAAATTTATTTAGAGTATTTGACAGTAGTTTAGAAAGAAGCAATAAAAGAATATCCATGTACATTTTGCGAAAGATAAATACTCACGTTCATTTTATTTTCATTAAAGATGGGCGAACCAATTTGCAAACTAGAATAAATTTGTTTCCTTTTGGAAGAGATCAAAATTAGTAAAGTCTAAACTATATGTAGATGGCACCAACTCAGGAAGCCAAAACATATCGTGAGAGTATGTTAGACAATGTTTATGAGAAAAGTAATGTTATGGTGATAATTTTTATGTTCATTCAACACATAGTAGAAGAATATTGTGAGGTCATTTCCGTAAGTACATGAAGGAGAAACAACCTCAGATAAGAAGACCATCAAGAAGGTCTCTCCGAAGAAGCACTGAAGTGTCGTATAAGAAAGAGGAACAAAGACGTAGGTGAAGTCACAACTGCAATTATAGCTTTGACTGCTCGGTCCAAGGATATATCATTTAGAAAAATAATATAATAAAAAGTCATTCCTAATACTTGGATTGCAACTCATCTCAAATTTACTTTAGTTGAATTTTGATGTTATGTTTTGTTTCGACTTAATTCTTTTGACAAGACTTACGTGCTTACACTTTTGGTATAAATAAAGCCAGACAATTTCGTTCAATTATAGATTACTTTGCGATATTATTAAGAAACCCAAGTATTGTTTTCTGAGAACCCATGGTCTTAAACTGAACGGTGAGGAACATTCTCCGTGAACTCTCACTCTCATTCACAAACCTAGGGAACATTCTTCGAGAACCCCAAGTCCTACACCGAGCAGTGAGGAATGTTCTCCGTGAACTCTCACTCTCGTCTACAAAACCCAGGGAACACTCTCCGAGAACCCCTGGTCCTAAACCGAGCAATGAGGAACGTTCTCAACAAACTATCATTCTCGTCCACTAGGGAACGTCCTCCAGGAACTCCTAGCTTCAAACGAGCGGTTACAAGACAGTGAAACACATATATATAGTTCATCCAAGACACATACTAAGGTGGCCTCCTAAGTTCTAAAAAGAATCCCCTATCAGTCATCGCTCGGCCCAAGGAAATTCGGGAAAGTTCTGAAAAAAAGAACTTTAGGAGGACACTCAATAAACGATTGGGTCAAGGGGACTGGTGCGCCGTTGGAAAGAGGTCCTTTTCGCCATCCCAAATCCATTCGGCATAAACAAAACCCCTTCGCAATTGAACTCAGTTGCTTGGGGCTTGAGGGACTAATGTACTATATGGTATGGGCTGCAATCATCCTAGGAATAGTTCGTCATTTCATGAAGCGATGTTAACAATGGTTTCTCATGTTTACACCAGTTGATCAATCGGTCCCACAACAACATAATTCACCGATAAGCGTGAAAAATTAATGGCTAATTAATAAGTTTAATGACCATATCAAGCAAGAATGTATGATATTAATGAGTGATTAGCAGGTTATATTACCTTAAAATATATTGTATTAACGGATAATTAATAGGCCTGATGATTATGAAGCCTATAAATATGAGATTAATGTCTAGGTAAAGACATTTTTCGATAATAGTAAAAGTCCTTTATAAAAAACATATCTGACTTGAATGTCAGAGTGTTTTTTGCAGGTCACCCACCAATCGTCAAATAATATCTTGGTGAGATTAGAATGTTCGGGACACGAAGCAGAGTAGAGAAAAGAAAGACGATCGAACTCGGTTCCTTTCAACCGAAACAGAATGTAGAAAAATGTCAAAATATATTTTTCTTTTAAAATAATATACTTTTATATTCATTTGATATATAATATAAAGATAAAATAATTATAAAAAATAAACTTTTATATTTTTAAAAAACAATAATAATAAATAGTGTGAAATGAAATGTTTTATACGTGTGAAAATATTATTATTGAAAAAGACATAGAAGGACCACAAGCATACATGTTTCAGTCTACTACCAATTACTTCTGCGACACAAAATGACACGCACTCATCTCATCACAAAATGGAAAGAACAACGATGCATCACACAACAATTGTCAAAACTGTTAACGGCGAAGACATTGAATATGGACGTTGTTCACTGAATTCACTTCACCCGATAATGTTCCGTGTCCAAAATGAAGATTATGTCGAATACCTTTGCTTCTTGGATTTCTTCCCTTATGCATGTTCTGAGGATTCCACATTTATATTTTGTTCAGATTTACGCTTCCCAACATCTCTGTTTTTTTTTCTATAGACAGGCCATTTTTGAAATAATTTATTTAAAGAGAAAATATAGAATTTCAGATCCAAAAATATGTACTGAATTAGACATTTTCATCCGAACATGCCCTTATTTCACCTTCAGTTTCAAATGTTACAAACTTACCTTGATAAATGAACCAGGTGCAACAAAGGAGCTGTAATTTCTCTCTATCAACACCGTCCATTTATAAAGACCAACAAATTTGAGAGGGGTTTATTAACTTATTACAGTGGTTTGTGATTCAATGAGTGGAAGATTATTTTATGTTCATCCATTTATATAACTTATTTTTTTATTGTTTCTGTGTAATTTCTTCTCATAGTATTTGTTTTTTAATCTTTTCATAGGCTATTTGAATAGAAAACTTTAGAAGGCAATTTATTTTTATGAAATTTTTAAAATACTTTTATAATAAATTGTTGTTTTTGTATACAAAATTTCAAAAAGAAATATTATAATTTTCAAAAATATTTGATTTATTCAAAAGAGGAAATTTTAAACTCAACTTAAACAAATTGGAATTTGAAATACTTCATTTCAAAATTCGCATAAAAATCTCAAAACGTTTTGCTAATATGAATTGAGATTATTTTAACAAATTTTGATTAAAAACAACATCAACATAATATTTTTAATTACTAAAAACAATTATTTTTTGTAATTAAAATATTATATTTAAAAAAAAATAATATTTAATAAATTTGAATTATCTTATTTAGATAAAAAAAATTAAAAATAAAACAATTAATCATATTTTTTATATTACGTATATCATTTAATCTTAAATATTTTGTGTGTGCCTAATAAGGCATTCAAAATTTATTCACACATTTATATATACATATATTCTAAAAATAATTTTTTTTAATTTGTATTGTATAACTATCTTATTAGTTTAAGCTTAAACATTCCACATAGTTAGAAAGATTTATTAAACTATTCACAGAAAAAACGGATGTACTTACAAATCGAACTATCATTTCCAAACAATAATTAAATTTGATGGTGATTAACTTTTGCTAAATTTATTAAATTTTTATTAACTTTCACATAACTTCGTAGTTTAACGAAAAAACAAACAGCAATTAAAACATGTATCAAAACACTCAAGACTCAATAAATATATAACTTCAACCCATAATTAAAACCTAACTTAACTAATATTTTACTTTTATAAAATAATTTACATAATTTTATTTTATTTTTATTCAACGTAAAATATTCAACAATTAAAATCTGTGTACATTAACAAATGTTTACACGATAACTACAATAATATCAATGCCAAAAAGTGAGACTTTGAGAAAATAAATTTGCTAAAAGTAAAATGAAAACTAAAATATTATAATATTGACATTTATATTGTCTCGATCAGTCAATCTATCAAAACAAATATTGCTGATGAATTTTTTTTTTTAGAAAATTTTATCAATAAAATTGACACCACTGTTTTTTAAAATCTTAAATCAAAATCTTTTCCTTCATATAATACTTAATTCTCTGGTATCTAACTTATATTTACATTTAAATTCATCACCAAACTATGTGAAATATTGAGATATAAAATCAATTCAGAATATTGATATATAATGTACCTTTTATTTAATTATTAGAAAAAATTATTTGCAAATTACAAAATTGAATGAAGCACGCAGACTTTCAAATGAGTACTTCAAAATTCAAAACATTCCCTACAGAAAAGTAGGGTTGCAATTTAATTATTACTTTTATTAATGGCCTTATGAATATAGAATAAGCCGCCCCTACGGCTGTGTCACAATTTTCAAAGGTTGACAATTTGTATCATTCATTGTAACTTTCCTAAGTAAATTATTTTGGTTTTATAAAAATTTAATCATATATTTAATTTTTGTAATATTTCATAACCAAGTATAATTTTAGTTCATTATTATACTTTTTTTCAAATTGACAAAAAATGTTATGTGTAACGATGGCAATCATGTTTTCATTTAAGGTATTTGTTAGAGTAAACTTTTGTTGTAAAAAAAAAATTATTTTACTAAAAATTACGAATAAATATGTTTTAAAGTTTTATATGAATTATTATTAATTCAAGTTTTAATTGTAAATAGTACTTGGATCTATGAATGAAAATGGTTTCAAAATAATACTTGTAGTTAAATTCTCTCGAATGAAAGTTTAGAGTATAAATATAGAACTATATATCTCTTTTTTCTTTAGTATTTTAATAAAAAAAATAAGAAAAACAATTATTTGCCACACTTAAAATTTTTACATTTATTTGATACTATCATTTCTTATTTTTTATTCTTTTCTTTCTAAAAAAATATAATAATTTACACTTTTATAACTACTTTATCTTTGTACTCTATGTCAATGTAAAAAAAATAATTAAAGTTTTAAAACATCTCTTGAAAAAGGAAAAGTCAAACTTATGATGCACTTTTGTGTCATCAATATTAATAATAAAGTTTAATAACAAATTTTTTATCATATATTATTTCCATGAATATATTAAGAATTGGATACACAATTTTAAAATTTCAAATTATCAAATGCAAAATTAAATTTTGGCATGAAAAAAATTAATATTTTAGTTTAACTATTTGTTTATTTGACATGCCCTGGTTTTACTATTCACATGAACATGTGTTTCAAATTTATAATATTGGAAGATATATGTATTAAATTGTTTTTGTTACTTTTTATGATAAAAAATAAAGTCAATGACTAAAATAAAAAATAATATATATATATATATATAAGAAATTAGTTAAAAATATTATTTATATAGGGAGAGAAAAAGAAAAAGAAAGAAAAAAACATAGATAAACATAAAATATTGTAATCATAAAACTTATTTTGGCTCCTTAAATTTTTACAAAGACTAAAACTACTCAAAATTGATTATGTTTTGATTATATTTTTCTACAACTCTAGTCCAAATGGATTAACTTTTTTTTGCATAACAATTTTTTAATTACCGTGGTTACAAAATATAAGCATGTCCTTATTTATATGTTTTTATGCCTAAATTATTGGGATTTGTGATGATTTAAGAATTATGAAGTAACTTTAGAACTTTAAGAACCTAATTGCTTTAAAATAACATTTTCTATTTTAAATTCGTTTACAAAAATTACTCTAAAAATGTTTTTCTTTTGTTTTATCTATTTTCTGTACATAACGGAGTGAAAAAAAAAGTTTGATCAGATAATTTTGAGGGAAAAAGGGTTTAAACAATTTGTTAAAAATAAAAAGATAATGATATTTAGACAACAAACATTGATTACGTTCAATCTGTAATTGATCAAAAATTATTCCACAATAATGTTTATGATTATTATTATTGATTGTGAAGTAATTTTTTACCAATCAGAGATTGACACGTGATCAATGTTTAATTGTTGTCAAAAAAATGTTGTCTAAATATCATTATCCAAAATAAAAATATATGAAAAAGAGAGGTCAAATTTGCTTTATCTATAAAAAAAAAATATATACACATGATTAACCAATACAAAAGTAAAACCTAGAACGTGAAAACCAAGCACAATCCGAATTAAGTAGATAAACAAAAATGTAATACACATGACTTATTACAAACATCCTAACATATATTTAATTTCTGCAGATGAAGTAATTACTAAAATAATAAAAGTGCAAATAATTATTTTATAATGAGTAGTTATTTGAATTAAAAAATTTACTAAAATGATAAATTTGAAAATAAATTTATATTATGAATAATTATTAAAATTTTAAAAATAGTAATTAAGAGTGTAAAATTGAAAAAACAAAAAAAAAATTATATATAATTATATAATCTATTAAGGGAATCCATCCTAATAAAAGTAAGCAAATAATGCTGTTGTCAAATATTTTTAAAAACAATTCTGTTATCAAATATTTTTAAAAGTATAATCGAGTTTGAATATTTTGGGTCCTATCGACATATATTATATTACGATATGCATTATATGCTTAGTCAAAGGTATTTAATGGTATTTAGAAAGCTCTAATTAGGTTATTTATGCCACTTTGAAACTCAATACGAATGTTGGCATGCATGGAGTGGTGCAGTCATTGTTGCAGGGTTTGCCCCACCAGATTGGAACCCATCTATGGTGACATTTCCGTCGATTCTTGCAGGTAATTCAATAATTTCTTCCCTTTTCTTCATCTAATTTTACCGATAGAGATAAATTAAAATTATAATATATATAAATCTCACTAATTTTATAATATTAAGTTAAATCTAATTTCTTTGTAAGAACATTCGTTAAATTTGATCTCCCGAATCTTTACATTTGAATGATTTTGATTTCAGTGTCTGCAATTTATGTGGAAAGGTTCTGTTAGATTTGGACGCATCGCTTCACGTGATACTTCCAGACAAGAATGCTGATAAAAGTTCCAAAATCAGAAACGACAAGAATGTACAACCTCAAAAACAAGAAACATAGTCAGTACTCTGATTTCTTCTCAGTTTTGTTTCTTTTGTTTAGTTTCAGTAGATTTTGTTGAGTTGTGTAAATTTGGAGTCTGCATTATTCTGTATGTGTGATTTGGAATTTAGATATTCATGTACAGAAGAAGAAAATGTCTACGAGAGGGAAAATAGTGAAAAATTCAGGTGATGAAATTGGAAATAAGAGAATGATAATTTTTCATTCCTTAAATTTTTTTTTACTAATTCAAGCTTTGATCTTTGTTTTAAGAATTGATCATCCTAGCTCACTTAATCATTTGATATTCAATTTCCAACACAACACTTTTCTGTCTTGTTAGTTCTTAAAGCAATTTTGTTTCTTCATAATGTTATTTTTCCTCAATCAATTTGTATGAAAACTCTTAAACTCAAATTCTTAGCATTACAGTGATTATATTTGTAAGGTATAACTTTCTAGTCGGATAAGACCACAAAAAGTAAGTTGCAGTAAACACTATTAGGCATTTTTCAATTAAAATTTATTTAGTATACACAGTTTATCGACTGATCACACTGTCATAGATAGAAGGTCGAGAGGTCAGACAACACTCAGTAGTAAGAATCTCTAAACACAGTTTCTAATCAAAATTACTGTTTAGAATTACTTAATAAAAAAATGAATTGTGATTGAGTGAATCAAATTCATTTCGAAACTTATAAATAGAGATTAAATATGATTATATTTATTACGAATTTAAAAATTTATTTAATCTCATACATTAGAGTATCTTTTACATATATATTTGAACAGTTCAAACGGTTTAAAAAGTAGACATAAAAAATTAATCAATTATGTATATAATAACCTAAACTAACTCGAAAGAAAATATGAAAAAGGATAAAGATCTTGATTTAATTCCCCAGTTTTCAACTATAAACTATCTTACTACTAAAAGAAAAGTAGCTTAAAAAAAAAGAAAAAAAAGACAAATATTCATTGGAAGAAAACAATTTATGATAATACATGTTCGTAGTTTTTAAGTTAATTAATGTAACACATAATAGAAATTAGAAATAATGGAGAGGAAAATTGACATGCTGCATATTCTGTGTTTTTTATCTACAATTATTTATCTTCGATAAAAAGAGTTATTAATCCTTTATTATTATTATTATTATTTTTACATTGCATGTGTTTATGGTTTTTACAGGATACAAGTCAGACTTGATCAGAGGCATAGTTCTGTGTGGCTTAGCATCTTTAAATTTACTATCTTAAACAATAAAGCTTATAGTTATCACAGATCTCAAATTTACAGATTATGTTAATTAGGTATTTTTTTCACCCTTCATTCATTTTTATCTACAATAATTGATATCTTACCACCAAGTTTAAGGATAACAACCATGCTTTGTAATCAAGGATTCTTGAATAATGGTTTATGATTTATTTCTTCATGTTTTGTAGAATAAATCGTCTCTTAATCTATATGATAGTTGTGCCTCAATTGACAACATGGATAGGTAAATAAGTATAAACATTGAACTGAGAATTAATCTCCCAACAAAAATCAATTTAACATTTCAATTCTTTTTGTTAGAAAAAATATAAGGTTTAGTTAAATTTTAAATAACTCATAAATTTAGATATTTTTAATTGAGTTTTAATTAAACAATTTTCTATTTAGTATTTGAAAATGTATTACATGTTTTAATTGGGTTTCAACTATTTAATTTTTCTTTTAATTGGGTGACATAGTTTTTATTTTGTCTTGTTATACCTTAGTTATCTTCACGTATGGTTTTAGGTTAATATTAACTTATTCTACTGTTCAACACTGATTGCGCTTGTAGTCTTTAGTTTTAGTTTCTTTTTCTTCTTTCTCATTTTAATTTATCCTTATTCAACAACAAAAGTAACACATAAAATAATATTTAAAAATAATATTTACGTCACCTAATTAAAAAAAAAGTAGAGATTTAATTAAAAAATACAAAACTTTTAAATATTCAATACTTAAAAAAATTAATGAAACTTAATTTTAAATACTTAAAACTTAATAAAACAAAAATATAAATAAGTTAATACAAACTATCTTTATTAATCATAAAAAAATTATTAGTAGTAGGTGATTTGCGTTCTAATATGTCAGAGTTATCTGAATTTTATAGAATCTATCATAAGTTTAGAGAGGCCAAAACATGCAAGTCATGCAAATAATGATTTTTATTTCTTTATTTCCAGTAATACTGGTAAAACATCTTTAAAATTATACAATTTTGAAAAGAAAATGAGTTAAGTCCAAGCTTAACTTTGAAATGAGATGTTTGAAAAACTAATTAGAATATTTTTTACAATAAATTAATACTAATATTTTACTGAAATGATACCACAAATGAAGCCATAATAAACAATTAAATTCAGAATCAAACCTCAATATAATTATCAATTATATTTTTTTTTAGAAGTCAAACTTAAACCTAGAAAGGGACAAAAAGGTAAACTTGTTCTAAATTTACAATACTTTGTATTTAAGTATCAACTAATTAATTCTTAAATTCCTGCAAAGAACAAAAGGCTTTGTTTTATTGTAATAATAATGTAGATTAAACACTAATTAATATAAAACAGAAGTCCAAAATATTGATATGGTAATATTGCAGAATTTGGAGCAGTTGAATACCACTATTATTCCCTTCTTTTAAATGAAATTATTGATGTAGGGTAAAGTGCACGATAAGCTTGTGGCGTAAAACGTTCCAATTGTCATTCATTCATTGGTCTCTTTCTTTTATTCACCAAAACCCAAAAAGCACCATCTTCAATGTTCCGGTCTCTTCTACTTCCATCGTATTTTTAAATTATGAAAAAAATATAAGTTATAAGAAAAAAATAATAATTTTGTTTCATTATACTTGAAAGGATTTAAACAACGAAATCCAGTGTAATTTGTTTCACTGTTTTTAACAACTTTTTAATATACATGTCACCATTTTATTAGTTATTAGTATGTTTAAATTTATTTTTAAAAAAATATTTAAAATGAACAGTTATAAATTACGTTATCAAAAAATGGTAAAAATGATTGTTAAAGAAATTTTTTTCTCATACTAATAATAATATAAAAGTACGTACTTTATTATTAAATAATTAAAATATATCTTTAATATAATTATACTACTTATAAAAGTTTATTCTTAAATTGGCATCGTAATCATCCAAAACTCTTTCCCTTGACCTAAACACCGACAGCTGTAACACTGAAGACAATTCTTCATATGCATGTTCTTATGTTTTCATGTATTTCAAAATTACTCTTTTCAAAACTTATAAAAATTAATTTATACTTCTAATAATCACAATGATAGTACAAAATAAAATCCTGATAAACTAGATTTCCACGTTTTTAGTTATATTTTACAAAATTATTGTTTCAATAATAACAACTATAATAATATATATTTTTTCAAATATTTAATAAACTTACGTAACTAAACTCCAAACCCCCGCTATTCTCATTTTGTTGCAAGTAAAAGAAAAACTGAATTTAGATTCAATTAAAGTTAATACTTATTAGCTGAATGAGATCCTTTTTTTAATATGTAAGGAAAAGAGATTTTACATGTTTAAATTTATTTATTATGTTGATTATTTGTATAATTTATGTGAAAACGATGAGTATGTGAATAAAGTAATGAGAAGTTTAAATATAATTTTCTTTTCAAACTTTCTAAAATGTCTTTTAATAAGGAGTTTAAGATTCTAAAATAAATAATACTTTTAATACAATAATTAGTATTAATGATCTTATTTAATAATTTATAAGTTTATATCTAATTTCATGTATAAATACACGTATTATTATTGTTAAATTATATCCATAAATTTAATTTTAATTATCATATCATGCTATGAGTCCATTTTTTTTCATATTAGTAAAATATTAAGAATTAAGAAGTGTAACATCTAATTTTATACCACTACTAAAAAAACTATCACATGTCTAATATTTGAGAATAAATAATTCACAAATATATGGATACATAATAATATTAGAGTTATATCAAATATAACTATAATATAAAAAATATATATACACATTGGTTCTGTACAACCATTACACTGATATAAAGTATAATAAGGTTTAAAAAAAAAACATATTTAACATCTTTCCGCATTAAATCAATTACTATATAATCATTTGTTCACATAATTAATCACATAATTAAGATAATCATTATAAATAAAGAAAACATATAAAAAAAACAACAGACATAAAGAAACTATTACATATAAATAATTCATATAAAAAAATCATAAAACATAAATATTCTCATATTAGATTTCACAGTCTAAATACATCTATTGATATCAATATTTTTAATATAATTAAATATGAAAGAGCCAAAATTAATCCCCACTACTTATTTTAAATCATTTTCATACGAATCCACCAACATTTGTTATCTGTGTTTTACTTGCTCAAACACGTATATATATGAATTATTATATTATATTAGATTGATGTATTTTTTCTTCTATAACAAATAAAACATTTTTACATTTTTATTATCCAGTCTACATTTATTATTATTATTAGGTATAATAACATATTTTAAAATCATAATTAAAGTAAGACTTAATGTATTAAGATATAACGTGTGCATTTATATTAATTTATTTATTTCCTTTTTTATATATAACTTATGAAATCTACGTACTCGTGTTCACATATATCATTAATTTAAGTTGTGTGTTAGTGACAAATATTTAATTTCTAACATCTCACTAATAATTATATTCCTACTAATAAAGTATTAAATGACATTTAACACAGTATATATTATCATTTAACCTTTTTTAAAAGTAACTCTTCTTCATAAGAAATCATATAATACTTACATAACTCTAAAAGCAAAACTATAAAAACAAAATATAAATACACATACTTTTATAACACTATATAAACAACATGCAAATGACAAGACAGGATAAGATAGAGTTTTTAAATTACTTTTAATAATTGTATATATTAAGTCATATACTTAGTATAATTACATTTCACCGATATATTACAATGCAATAAATTCAATTCATTAAATATTTATTAGAAATCATTACATAACTTTGAATTCATTCATTATTATTGACTCTGATAATCACAAGGTCTTGATTATTGTATAAATACACATTAAATTAGATTATGATGGTGTTTGTTTGAGACTATGTATTGTTTATGAAGATAAAAAGGTGTATTTTATTGTTGTTTGTTTATATAGATTAGAATTGATTTATACATATGTTTGGAAGCTTCACGTTAAATCAATTTATAATATATGTAATAAATGTAAATTTTATTTTACAAGTCGATAAAATTGAATTAGATTAAAGTTTACATATTAACTATGTTAAAATTATCCTAACTATATTTTTCTACAATTATAATATTCAAAAGTATAATTTTTTTATCACAAATATATTCTTTAACTTTTTCAAATAAATTATTAAGTAACACAAACATCATATGTAATATTAAAAAAATATAACTTTTTAATAACAAATATATATTTTAAACCTTTAAAATAAATTATTAAATATAATATTTTAATTTATTCTGTTTTAAACGTAATTATTTAAAACTATATACTAAGTTTTATGTAAATATCATTAATTCTAATTTTTATTAGATAAAATTAATTTAATTTTCACATAGTTAAACAATAAAACATTAAATAAAAAAATATTTATATAATTATTTAATATTAAAATCACAAATATTTTTTAAAAAAGGAATTTTTCAAGACAAAATTATTTCATCACAATTATTTTTATATTTTACTATTAATAAACATATATTATTTTTTAAATAATATTATTTCAAGATATAAAACTAAAATGTATTTTTCTAAATTTAATTTTATTAAATAAATAAGTAATTAAAAATCATAAAAAAGACTATATAAAATATTTTAAACCTAATTCATTCTTTAATATATTAAATATGTAAAAAGATGTTAGAAAAACTTTTAATGATAATTAAAATGAGTTTAAACACATACGATAAAATAATATTTTATTTTAAAAATTAACTTACTTTAAAATAAAATATTAATATAATTATTTTTAAATGATAATAGATAATATTTTACATTCTAATACTAAAATATCTTTTTATTTCTAAATTTAATTTTATTAAATGAAATATTATAAAAAATAATAATATAAAAAATAATTAATATTACCGAAATATCAAATAAAAAGAACTATAAATCCCTTATTAATAAGAGAGTAACTTTTTATACCATCTTTTATTATATTATAATAATTAATAGTTATTAGTTTACTTTTTACATGACAAATAGGAAATAATTGATTAATAAATAATTTTATACACACACGATAATAAAACAAATATAAATAAAAAATTATTTTAAAATAATAAATAAAATAATTTAAGAATATAAATAAAAAATAAAAATAAATAAAAATACAAGTAAAATAAATTTCATACACATGTCATAACAAAATAAATATAAATTAAAAAAATTAAACAATTAAAATAAATGAATAAAAAAATAAAATAATTTCTGTATACATGCAATAACAAAATAAATATAATAGAATAGAAAATAATAAAATCAAAATTAAAAAAATAATTTGTAAGAAATTTATGAATAAATAAAAATTTTAGTATTTTTTATATTATACTAGATAATAGATTTTCTAAAAGAAACTCTCCTTTACAATCAAATAAACGAATTCTTCAAAAATATTTAAAGAAAAAAAGTTAAATAAATATTTTATAAAATCATAATATTTTTAAAATAAAATTTAAATATTTTTTATTTATGATAATAATAATATTTCTCTTTAATTATACCACTTCTATTCTTAAACAATTTACGGTTTCATTATACAATCTTTATTTAACTCTAATATGATTGAGAGATATAATATATTTTCATAGAAACTATTTATGATTTAAACAATATAGCGAACTAGTAATTTACGGGGTATCAGACGACTATCATTAATATAATTATTCATTAACGCATTGTTTCATGTATCAGACGGGTATCATTTTTAAAAAATTAAATTAATCCTTTAATAATGAACCTTTATATATACAGTTGTATTTGTTTGTGGGGTTCAGGAAATTGAAAAAGTTATATGAAAAGTGCTCAATAAAAACAAAAGAACAGCAAATGACGACGCTGTTGGGTCCGGTCACTCCGTTGAACACTCGTCGTTCTTCGCTGTCACACATAACACATCACATGCCTTAACCATTTATTCACTCATTCATTCACCGTTCTTTCCGCAACCCTCTTCGCACGCGCAATGGACCTCCGCCACCGCGTGCCCCCCACCGCCCACGACGGAGCTATCCACCATCCCAACCGCGGCAAGAGGGATTCCTCTCCCACATCATCAGCGTCCTCTCCTAAGGCCTCCGACGCCCTCCCTCTGCCACTATACCTCACCAACGCCATCTTCTTCACTCTCTTCTTCTCCGTCGCATACTTCCTCCTGCACCGGTGGCGCGATAAGATCCGCAGCCATACACCTCTGCACGTAGTCACGCTCTCCGAGATTGCCGCGATTTTCTCCCTCATTGCCTCATTCATCTACCTCCTCGGCTTTTTCGGCATCGACTTCGTGCAGTCCTTCATCACACGCGCCTCGCACGACGTGTGGGACGTCGACGAAGCTGTTTCGGAATCCTCGCCCAGGCCCTCGCCCTCTACGTCAATTACCAAATTGCCCCCTGTTGAGTGCTCGTTGATCTCCCAAGACGATGAGGACATTGTCCGCTCCGTTGTTAACGGCGTTACGCCGTCCTATGCGCTCGAGTCTCGCCTTGGAGACTGTCGCCGTGCGGCGGCGATTCGGCGCGCGGCTCTGCAGAGGATGACGGGGCGGTCGCTGGAGGGGCTGCCGCTGGACGGGTTCGATTACGATTCGATTTTGGGGCAGTGCTGCGAAATGCCGGTGGGATACGTGCAGATTCCTGTGGGGGTGGCGGGGCCGTTGCTGCTGGACGGGTTCGAGTACACGGTGCCGATGGCCACCACGGAGGGGTGCCTTGTTGCCAGCACCAATCGAGGGTGCAAAGCTATATATGCATCTGGTGGGGCCAGCAGTGTTGTTTTGAGGGATTGCATGTCAAGGGCCCCTGTTGTCAGGTTCTCCACTGCTAAGAGGGCTGCACAGTTGAAGTTCTTCTTGGAGGATCCTCTCAATTTTGATACACTTTCCGTTGTTTTCAACAGGTTTGTTTTGGTACTCTCTAGAGGGAGTTTGGGTTCGTGATCACGATTTTAAAATTTATCATTCAGTAGTCGGTGTCCACTCTAATTGCATTTTTGGATTCATCGGATAATCGAAAAGTTTGTTGAAATGTCGATATCCAGTCAACTGATTTTAAATGAATATTAATATATACGGTTGGTTGCGCGGTAAAGAATTTATTGAGTCCAAAATTAATTTTGAGTTGAAGTAATTTTAAATAGTGTTTGTGTTAATTAAGAAAAATTTACATTGATATTTGCTATTACCTGCATACTAAGTTAATTTCTGTAGTTTAGGGAATTATATTTAGGTTGATTTTTTTTTTTAAATGTTTGGCGAGATGTGGTTTTCCCTTAAAAGTTAATGATAATTGGGGAGTGGGATGAGTGGAGGAAATTTTGGAGTATAGATGACTAGAACTTGGATGTCGTTTATTTGAGTGTGGGAGATTTATTTATTTGTGCTGAGTTTTGGTGTTTGGATTAATGGTTTCAGGTCGAGTAGATTTGCCAGGCTGCAAGGTATTCAGTGTGCTATGGCTGGAAAGAACGTTTATTTGAGATTCACTTGTAGCACGGGTGATGCTATGGGTATGAACATGGTTTCCAAAGGGGTGCAAAACGTTCTTGACTTTCTTCAGAATGACTTCCCTGATATGGATGTTATTGGCATTTCTGGTAACTTCTTTATCTTTCCCATTTTGATGAACAATATTTCCTTGATCTTTCTTCTGTTAAATCGGATGATGTCACCAGCGCCGTTTCTTTATATGCTATTACACATCGTCTATTTGGCTTCTTTCTTTTCCGTACTGGTTTCTTTTGTCGTGAAGTTACATCATCTTATTTCTTCCCCTACCATCTTTGATGTCTTAGCTTTTACATTCATACACGTACACACACATTGTAGGTATTGTCAATTTGAACAGGAGACTGGTGTCCTATAATGATGTCACTGTATTCTGACTTGATCCTTTATATTGATATCGTTGTTATGCCTATAATCACGGCATGGTGCAAGTGTTGTAATGGGAATATTAATACAAAAAATGTGATGGTTGTGTTCTGATTTTATCCTTTAGGAAATTATTGTTCGGATAAGAAGCCATCTGCAGTAAATTGGATCGAGGGACGTGGGAAATCAGTTGTTTGTGAAGCAATTATTAAAGAAGAAGTGGTGAAAAAGGTATTGAAGACCAACGTGTCTGCCCTGGTGGAGCTTAACATGCTTAAAAACCTTACTGGTTCCGCTATTGCTGGTGCTCTTGGTGGATTCAATGCCCATGCTAGTAACATTGTTTCTGCAGTCTTTATAGCCACAGGACAAGATCCAGCACAAAATATTGAGAGTTCCCATTGCATAACCATGATGGAAGCCGTTAATGATGGGAGGGACCTTCACATCTCGGTGACCATGCCTTCCATTGAGGTGATTTGGCATCCCGTCCCATCCTTTCTTACACGTTACCCTTCTATATTTGGTAAACTTTCCAATTTAGTTAATAGCTAAGGTTTATTCTTCAATTTTCCTCTCAGGTGGGTACTGTTGGGGGTGGAACTCAACTTGCATCCCAGTCTGCTTGCTTGAATTTACTTGGTGTGAAGGGTGCGAGCAAGGAGTCACCAGGATCAAACTCAAGACTTTTGGCCTCCATTGTTGCTGGATCTGTTTTAGCCGGAGAGTTGTCTCTGATGTCTGCCATTGCAGCGGGGCAGTTAGTCAACAGCCACATGAAATACAACAGATCAAGCAAAGATGTAACCAAAATATCATCTTGAGGTGGTGCACGTGGTTGTAGCCATCAATTGTGGAGTCTAGAATAAAAAATGAGGGTCATGCCATCATAAAAGTAGAAGTTTGGAAAGGAAAATTCAGAAAAAATTAGACTAGGCTGTTGCTGTCCATGTTTAGCTTTGTATCGCTGTCTGTAGAATCTTTTATTATATTTGGAGAGAGGAAAGTAGATTTCTTCTCTACCTGCTCCCTCTCCCTCTGGGTCCTTCCTTTCCTGGACACTTTTCATTGCATTATTGAATCAGTGCTAACTCTTGTTTTAGCAAACCAAGGCATCTTTCATGTGGTATCGCAATTCTTCCTCCCTGTATAATATGCTTAGCTTATCCTTTACGGAATTTCTCTCATGTATTGATTCTACTATGTGAAGCCAATGCATAAATGTGGAATTCTTGTCCGCCAGTGCTACTATCAATTAGATTTCACCAATTAGTTCTCATGATTTACCAACACTTCTATATATATACCATTTCCTTTCCTTTCCTTTCAACCACCTCATAAGAATTAAATTGGTAGTAGTATAGGAGCATTGAGATTCCATTGTTTTAGTATTAATCTATTCAATGTTTGTTTTGTCTATTAAGTGTATTATTGTGAGAATATAATTTTGGAGAAGGTCTTGTAAAAGTTGACAGAATTTTACATTAGATTTTTGTAAAGGCTACTAGTATGTTTTAGTTTATGTGCACGATAGAGACTATAAATAATATATTTTTCTCAACTTATTTGTTGTTCTAACTTCTTAAAATGTTTTTAACACTAGTGTTTGAAGCATCCATTAGCAACATGTGTTTTCAGTTAATGAAGATTGGTATATAATTAATTATGAATAATTTATAAAGTTATTTATTTTAACGTATTGTTATTATCTTTTTAAGTTTGTCATAATTTTAATTTTAATTTTCTTTTAACTCTAACTTATATTTTTTAAAACTATTTCCTACATTATAACAATTTTAAAATTATGTGTTAAATAGAACACAATCTTTTCACTTATTACCTTTTCCTTTCTTTTTTTTTTCCTCAATTCAAATGATTACTTTTCCTTTATTTCTTTCCTCTTCTATCTTTTGATCTCTTATGTATGATGGCGAATTTTGTAATTTTGTGTTTCAAACTTTATGAAACTTTTTTGGATTATATTTTTTGGATATATTGTATTAATGGACTGGTCCAGCCTAGCCCAACTTTAGTGAACCAAAAATAAGTTGGACCAAAACGAGGCAGTCACCCTAGAAAAATATAAGACAAAATATATGTATTATGTTGTTACTACACATGATTTAATAAATGTCCAATAAAATATAATAATCACTTACACCAAATATAGTCGGTAATAACATATTTAGTTAATACACGATGATTAGAAGTTATTTTTCTTCCCGCACCTTATCATTACTAACTGCACTTTTATGTTAACATCAAAAAGACTAAAACGCCCTCCACCAGTACTTCATCACCATCGCTTTTAAGGTAGAAGAAGGGACGAAATATATTACACAAAAAGAAGAAAAAAGAGAAAGCATAGTAAAAAAAATGTTCTAAAAATTTTGTTTAGGAAATTTTATTTTAAAATAGATTTCATAAGTTCTGAAAATCCCATTTCAAAAACTTTATTCGGAGAATCATGTTCCTGAAATCTTAAAGAACTTGTTCTGGAAATATTTTAGGACAATTAATCCGAAAGTCTAAAATGTGATTTTAAAAATTAGGAAGGTGTGCCAAGAAATAACGGGGGTACTGGATGAAAAACCTTGTAAAAATTAGTTGCTTTGTGTATATGGGCCTTGGCCCAAGTTATGATAAAATTGAAATTTGGCTTCGAAATAGGTAACCAACCATTTCTAGAGAAAGCTAACGTCGCTGTGTGTGAGAGAGTAGGAGCCAGAAACTGCTGCTTCTCGTTCCACTTCCAACTGCAAAACTTAAACCCTAGTTCTCTCTCTTTTTTTCTGCATCTTCAACCATGTCAGCGATGCTGGTATGTTCACTCTCTCGCTCTCTTTCTTCTCTTTTTGCGTGTTTTCGTAACTTAACCTAAGTCTGAAAATGGTGGATCAAACAGCAACCTCAGATCATTCTACTGAAGGAAGGCACGGACACTTCGCAAGGGAAGCCACAGCTGGTGAGTAACATCAATGCCTGCACCGCCGTCGCCGACGTCGTCCGCACCACCCTCGGCCCTCGCGGCATGGACAAACTCATCCACGATGACAAGGGAGCTGTCACCATCTCCAACGACGGAGCTACCATCATGAAGCTCCTTGACATCGTCCACCCTGCCGCAAAAATCCTTGTCGACATCGCTAAGTCTCAGGACTCCGAGGTAAACTTCTAACGCTTCCCTTTCCATTCGATCTCATGCAATGCCTTAGATTTTTATTTTCTCGTTTCCGCAGTTAAGATCTTTCGGTTTTTCTTTCGGCTTAATTCAGATGTTTGAAATTGTGGTATTGGAATTGCTTGTTTGCAAGTAAATGATGTATTGTTATTCTAACGTTCTTTCTTTGAATGTGAAAAGGTTGGCGATGGAACCACCACTGTCGTGTTGCTCGCAGCTGAGTTTCTAAGGGAGGCCAAGCCTTTCATTGAAGATGGCGTTCACTCTCAAAATTTGATACGGAGCTACAGGGCTGCGAGTACCTTGGTACAGATCTCTCTCTCTCGAATGTGATTATTTTTTTTTAATGTTTGAATAACTCTATCTTTAAGCCTTTATAGAACATATTAAGATAGTAAAGTAAGTTGAGCCTTTGTTATAAGTTAAATTGATTAATTACTTAGCCTTTGTAAAGGTTCTCAAATCTAACTTCTCTCAAGTTCTGATTTGCGCAAGTTTATTTATGCTCGTGATAGATGTTTGATTCCTTCCTTCTTTTCTCTTTGTACTTCTCTAACAAGTGTTTGTGGAAAAAAATTATCTAAACAGGGCCTCAGTTTTTGTTTGAATTTTGTCTTAAAGTTCAATACGGGAAGTGGAAGTATATCACGACTTTGGTCACATTGTATTTGTCTTTTTTAATCATTATACAGGCAATTGAAAAGATTAAAGAGCTAGCTGTTAGCATTGAGGGGAAAAGTCTGGAAGAAAAGAAAAGCTTGCTTGCAAAGTGTGCTTCTACCACACTTTCTTCAAAGCTTATAGGGGGAGAGAAAGAATTCTTTGCATCCATGGTTGTGGATGCTGTAATTGCAATTGGGAACGATGACAGGTTGAACATGATTGGAATAAAGAAGGTACATGCTGCACTCTCGCTTTTACTTTGGTGACCGTGTGATGTGTTTCTTAAATAGACGGGAGTTTAATGGAAAACAAAAATTCTAAAAAGGGCGCCTAAAGGCACTCTTAAACAAAAGGTACTGTATTAAAAATAAGAAAACTGACAATGCTATTGGAAATAGATGGGTATCCTTTCACTTTTTGTATCTGTGTGTATGTTTCTATAGTTCTAGTTAGTCTTTTCCGGCTGCTGTTTTCCCTAAGTCCGGATTTTAGGATTTTTGTGTTAGGTTATCCAAACACTAGTCATTCGAACACATGCAAGCAGGTTACATTAAAATCTTGCTATAAAGTCATATATTCACAGTCTCCATTTGTTCATAGGATAATAATAAATTTTCTATTGTTGACTGAATCATGCAGAGAATTTTGAAATTCATTTTCCAAAGCGTTTATCCTGATTTAATTTTTTTTTTTTGTTTTTCCTTATTTGTGTTGTTCGGAAGACTTATATTTCAAGGTTATTGTTATTACTATGTTTTCCCTTTACTGTCAACTTAAGTATTAGTGAATCTTCTTGGCCTTTAAAAGGGATTGTTCTTTGCTTCCTTCTATTCTATCAACATTATCATGTACGGATTTTTTATTCTTTTTTTGGTTTCAACCTATTTTGTCACATAAAAATATCAAGAAACATTTGTTATTTCTTATCAATCTTCTTTCCCTTCAGATTGACATTAGTGCTCATTAACTTTAATCTTCATAATTGTAAAATTAAGTCAATTTCTTTTCTTTTTTAATAGATGAATTGATTCAATTAATAGGTGAGTTGTCTTTTCTTTAGCAGAATGATTAGTTTACTTAATTGTGGTGCAATACTCTGTAAAGAAAATTGTTATGGAATGAGTATTAAGAGTAAAGCCGTATCATAACTCCAATTTAGCTTCCTAGTTTACATATTGTTGAAATTATATTTATCAGGATTCCACTCTTATTCAGATATGCTAGAGCAAATTTATGTTTTATTTGTTTTCCATGTCCTTTAGTATTGTTTTTTGGAGTTTTCAATGTGTGCATTTATTTTTCATAATTGATAACTGAAATGATTTGAATACAAAGTAGAATAAATCAATTAACTAAAGTGGTTAGAGATGAAAATCAGGGAGTTTTACTGTCATGCGGAATTTAGTTTGTGGTAAACATTTAATTCCATGTAAGTCAACTTTGTTATGTGGAAACCTATGTTTTGAAATCAATGGTTGAGACTCGGGTTTTCTTCTACAGGTTCCTGGTGGTACCATGCGGGACTCATTTCTTGTAAATGGTGTTGCCTTCAAAAAGACCTTTTCATATGCTGGGTTTGAGCAACAACCGAAGAAGTTTCTCAATCCAAAAATTCTATTGTTAAACGTTGAATTGGAACTAAAGTCTGAGAAAGAAAATGCTGAAATAAGGTGTTTTATTTTAAAATTCGTTTTTTCACAAAGCTGACCTGGGATCGTAGGAAGGACTAAATGAGACTATTTTTTGTTGTTCTCTACAGGTTGTCAGATCCTTCGCAATATCAGTCAATAGTTGATGCAGAATGGAATATCATCTATGACAAGTTAGACAAATGTGTCAGCAGTGGTGCCAAAGTTGTTCTTTCACGATTGGCCATTGGTGATCTAGCTACCCAGGTTTTAATTTTTCTCTTAATTCGATTTTTCTTAACTATGATTTTCTAAACTTCGTAGAATATTAAACTTTTCTATTGAATAATATGCAATGTGTGGTGTGTGCTACCTCCTCCCAAGATAGTTTCCTGATACATTTCATGCATTTTCTCTTGTGTAGTAATGCACTTTTGTTTATGCTTTGATTTTTATATTCTTATTAACATGGTTTTTGTTATTCTCATAATGTTTAGATTGACGTCATCATTACTAATTGTTTGTAATTATGGTTTATAATTATTTCCTTACTGTGTTTGGTAAAGCCTTTCAGGGATATCATTTTTAGTTCTTTTTAAAATAATTTGTCCTTGAAACAGTATTTTGCAGATAGAGACATTTTCTGTGCTGGTCGTGTAACTGAAGAAGATCTAAAAAGGGTTGCTGCTGCAACTGGTGGAACCGTACAAACATCTGTTAATAACATTATTGATGAGGTTGCACATTATTTGTATGACTGTTTTGATTTGATCTTTCTGTAATTTCATTTATTACTGCTGAACTTGTGTTTTATTTGCTTTAAGATCCTTGGAACTTGTGAGGTTTTTGAGGAAAGGCAGGTTGGAAATGAGAGGTTCAATATTTTCAATGGATGTCCATCTGGCCAAACAGCAACCATAGTTCTTCGTGGTGGAGCAGATCAGGTCTGTTATATGTTGTGATAACTGTTTATGAAACTCGTTGAACACATATGCTACTCTCAGGATTTTATTTGATCTTTGATTTTACCTATTTTCCTACAGTTCATAGAGGAAGCAGAGCGAAGTTTGCATGATGCAATCATGATTGTGAGAAGGGCTTTGAAGAATTCAACTGTGGTTGCTGGGGGAGGTGCTATAGACGTATGTGTCTTAAATTTGTCGGTAGATATCACTTGATTATATTAGTCAACATATTTAAATTCAAAATGTTCTCATTGCTAGATGGAGATAAGCCGGTACCTGAGGCAGCATGCACGAACTATAGCTGGGAAGTCTCAGCTTTTCATTAACTCTTACGCAAAAGCTCTTGAGGTAAATGTTTTTGTAATTTGAGCCAAATCCAAAGCTGTCTTTTTGTGTTTACTATTATTCTAGAACTTTGTTAGTAACGCAAGGCAACTCCTGTTTGACACATTTTCTTTTGTGACAATATGATATACTTCAATAACTTCTCAGCTGTGTTTAGATCCCCCCAACCCCCCTAATTTTGTTTTAATACGATTAAAAAATGTCTGGTAGTTTTTGTATGAGAAAGCATCCCAGTTTTGGAAGGGTATCAAATCATGTTCTTACATTCAAAGTGTATGGTTATTTAGTTTTTTAATGCAGAAAGTTACATTATCACTGCAGGTTATACCTAGACAACTATGCGACAATGCTGGATTTGATGCAACTGATGTGCTGAATAAACTAAGGCAGAAACATGCACTTCCTTCTGGTTGGGTTGCCATCTTTTTGTGTGAATGAAGCATGCTAGGTTACATATATGTATTATACAATTACTTGCGTTCATGCTGGCATATACTTATTTTTCCGCTTGTTACAGGTGAGGGGGCACCGTATGGAGTGGACATAGCCACTGGTGGCATTGCTGATTCTTTTGCCAACTTTGTCTGGGAGCCTGCAATAGTGAAGGTATCTGTCTGCATTGATTTACATAATTTTATAAGCTGATTCTGATGTTTTATGTGTGCGGTGTTTAAATTGATTAATCAATTTGCAGATCAATGCTATAAATGCTGCAACAGAGGCTGCTTGCCTTATCTTAAGTGTGGATGAAACAATTAAAAACCCCAAGGTAATGTCTATTCGTGTCATTGTATGGCTGGGAATTTTTGCTTGCGTTCTTGACTTATTTGAACGAATTATTCATCTCTTACTATTATCAGTAGTACTATAAGTACATTCTGATTCACTCTCAAATCGGTCAAGGATTTTGTACTTTGCAAGGGTAATGGTTCTTAATAATTTTCTGCACATATAAGAATTCCCTGTACAAATCCTCTGCACATACAGTGGGAAAGCTTGTGGGGAATTTTGATTCTTACAATTGGTCTGCTGTGATGGGATCTCATCTTGTGACTTTTTTAGAATTTTATATTAATTTGCATAATTATATCGCCATGTCTACTTACTCTACCTTTATTTTCTTAATGTAACCAGGTTTTAAATTTTTTGTTTCCATTGCTTGTTTTATTCTGGCTACAGTCCTTTATGCAGCTGATTTTGATTTTGTCTATTTAACATATGTAGTCTGAGAGTGCACAAGGAGACGCCGCCGCCAGTGCCATGGGCAGAGGTCGTGGAGGAGGATTCCGTGGACGCGGACGAGGGATGCGAAGATAATTAGGAAATCATTCTATTATATTACGGATTGAGTGTCTGGTGCATTGTCTACTAGAAGCATGCCAATTTTTGAACCTACAAGCCATGAAATGAAAATGTAATGGAGATCCTGGTAACATCATTGATCAAACTAGGATTTCCAAGTAGCAATGTTTGAGCAGTAGTCTTTCTGACGACCATTTTATACTTTGGGAGGGGTAATTATTTCATGGAAGATGATGGGGACTTGAGCTTCGTGTGAAATTTTGCATCTTGTTATTCAGTTTTCAGCTATTTATTACTTGGTATGCGTATAAACACACGATTTCATTTTTTTTCTTACGTCTATGAAAGTCAACAGTAATGTGCCACATACTAAAAACCTCATGTTTACGGTCATTTCGATTGCTCAAGGCACGAGCAAATCTTGTATTTTCAACGGCTTGTAATTGTTAAGATAAACTGCATTATGAATATGTTAAAACAACAAACTAACATTAACGTCGGGTTTGTAATAAATGTTACTAAATCTCCATAATTTAATGGTTGGCACGATGTCTTCCTTGTTCCCATTAATGTTCTTATTTACAAGCCATTTGAATTGGGTACTAAATTACTCCTTGAATTATATGTATTAGATTAATTCTAAAATTAAAAGATAATTTTGAATAAACAAGTTTTTCAATAACTGAAAAAATCGAAAAAATATCGTAAGCTAAAATTAACTGACCTCGTAAAATCTGTAATTAACTTTCAAAACTGTATGGTCGATTTCTATATAAACGAATTTTAATTTATGGAAAATTTAAATTTTAAAATATTATAAGGAAAGTTGTCCAAAATCAACTACCGACCTTTTAGTATTGTTGCCATCAATGAATTAGATCTGGTATTTTAGGAACCGAAGTGACTGATTGATACGCAACGGCTTAGATTGACTTGTAAAAGCAGGGATTCAAATGATTATCATTGGAAAATTTAAAAATCAAATTGACGTACCATAAACATTAGAGACTAAAATTATTAATGATTACTTGCTGGTGTCAAACATAATTTATGAAGAAAGTTTTGTATTAACACATTTCCTTCAAGCCATACCCCTTGTAAGTATTTTTTTTTTCTTTTAATATTTTTTTAAACGAGAGAAATCTTGCAACTAAGGATAATAAGTATGTATTAAATGAGCATCAGTGTGAAGGAAGATGAATAATTGTGACATACGAAGCCTGGCCATTGCTACGTCTATAAGCTAGAAAAAAGAGCTTTCATTTTCTAAAATGATTAATCTGAAAACAGTAAAATAACCAACACAGTTAGCACAAGAGGAAGACTTCGAAGAAACAGGATCCCAGTACTACAATCTTGAAATGATTATAAATATTCTGCAAAACACTGATTCAACAATTTAGCAATCAACTTCATAATCAAAAGCATTGCAAGACAAATCCATATCTAATAAAAAGAGATGACGAAAATTTCATTATGCTACAATTATAAATCTCAGAATCCTGTGAGCAGAGAATAGCGGCCTGATCAGTGCTTCGTCTTCTACAGGAATGGGGGCAATATTATCCATCGACGAGGATACCTAGGTCTCCCATCCTTTCCATCAAATAACTGCACGTTCAACCAAAAACAAGATTAACAGGTTGAACCCACATGTTTAACATGGCAGGAGAACAAAGGAAAACATACAGTCAAGTAATTTATTTCATAAAGTATGTGTATTTATCCTTTACAAGAATATTTTCTGGTGAAAATGTATACATTTTTCCTATAGACCATATTGATGAACTGAAATGTAAAAGGTAAAGAGACATACCTTCTTCAAACGCCTGTGCTTGGCAAAAGCCCAGTTGGTCATGATGAAAGTAGCAACCACAAGGAAAATATAACCTGCCACAGTTTGCGTTGCGATGTTGAAGCCCAGCCACTGATAGATCTCGGTCGTGTAATTTGCACAGGTAACAATATTGAAGAGAAAACCTTTTGGGATTTGGTATCCACCTTCACCACCAGGACTGCGGAGATTCTTCAGTATAATATGGCAGTAGAAGTTTGAAATTTGACAAAGTATTCCAAACCCAAACCCAATCTTCATTTGAAGGTCGCTCACAGGAGTATAGAGAGGGTGGTTCACGTAGTAAGCAATGTATGATCCAAAAGTCCAGTAATAAGCACAGTTACGGAACACATTGGAAAGGGGTGAGGTTGCATGGCTGAAGCGATGCACGAAAAACGTTTCCAGAATTCGTTTGGCGTAATGGAAACACCAGTAGTACAAGGCGTATGTTTGCACAGGATGGATGACACGTTCACCTTTGTAACCAAAATATTGGTAAACAGGGAAATAGTAGAACACTGGATAGAGAAGCAAAGGTCCCAAATACTCGCAGAAAAATAGTGTTCGATAAGAAACTTGAGGGCCCAGGTCCTTGAATACAACAGTTAAGGTTTCTGAGTTTCCACTAGTATAGTCTTTCAGACTCTTCTTGTAATTAAGCACAACAGGTCTTTCCTTTGATCCAGGTTGGACAGGAAGTGTCAAACGCTGCCTTGATGGGTGCTTCTTGGCTGTAAGTGAACATTCAAATCATGTTAATCCAATGGTAAATAGAGACATTTTCTTTTCTTCCAAGAGAGGTACTGAGATGGAAAAACAAAAGCATACAATAATAACAGGAGTTATATGCAGGGTTGAACTAGTGTTATCGTCAATAATAATAATTCATTTGATTTCACATCCAATGAAACATGTGTTATGTTTCATAAACTTTATGAACATCAGAATAATTCAACTTCAACAACCTAGAATAGGTTTAACTAAGAAGTTACTGAAAAACACTTGCAGATCTAATAATTTAATAAAAGATACTAATGACCTGTTAGGGAAAACATCTCTTTAAAACTTCTACGAGTCATAAGTTAAATTAACTTATAATTTATGCAGTCTGCATGCTTCATAAATGCAAAAGTATTCATACCAATTTCAATTTGCCTCAATTCATTAATACTTTTTAATACAAATTTACCTGTTATGACTAAGATACAGATGAAAACCTCAGGATACAGTTCAAGTTCAAATAGACACAGATCTTATTATGTATTAGGCTTCTTCAGCAATAACTAAGTAGTAAGAATGACAAACATCAATGCACATCCAAGGCTGTCATAAACTATCATCACATTATGCAATATGTTAAATCCATCATCAGAACAACTGAAAGAACATCACGACACTATAACTATATTAGCACCATCCAGACCTAAGCCCAGACTAACTCGATTTTAGTCATTTTACATCTAAAATATTACCTTAAAAAAGTAATTTATACATAAAAACTGTAGTAAGAACAAGCTCCTCACTTACTTTGCTTATGAATTGCCTCCTGCAGATCTGCTACAGTAGCCTACACAAAAAAGAGAAGAAAAGATAAACCATAGTAGTAAATTATTACTCTTAAAAAACAAAGTACCCGTTTGCCAATCGAAAATATAGTCAAAATGGGGAAATTATATAGACAAAAACCTAATTTCTCATAATCAATCTGCGATATCAAAACTACCATGACAGCAAAAAAGTAAACAAAATGTAAAAAACAAGTAAGAAATTTAGAGAGAAAGAGAGACATACAGAATCGCTGAGGTGAATACCACCCTTAACCACTTCTCTTCCACTGCGAGAAACCACAGTGACCTTCATCTTTGCGAATGGATAAAGGGTTTTTATATGCAAGATCCAACAGCACTACGTGTCTGAAACCAAAAAGCAAATGTAGATTCACATCAACAGCCACAAACACAATGCAAAAAGTGTGATTTTGCTTCTTCGAAGCTATAAAATTTACAATCACGTTAATATAGAAGAAACTCCCATTTAATTTGCATCAATTATGACGGAATACCCATCAAGTTCCAAGCTTTTTAGATTTTGTAATCGTTGGTAAAAAAGAAGCTAGCAAAAAACCGAAAATTTCACGAAGAAACTTGTGATTCGATTATCACAAAGAAAGTGGGTCACCGTAAAATAAGGCAAAAATGAACAGCAAGAACTGGTTGCTAAGATTTGAATGACCCAATTGGAGGAAAATAAGAAAAGAGCAACGAGGAAGAAAGAGGAATCACCTGAATTGGAAAGAGATAGAGAAGGAGAAGGGATGTATGTGTTTGACAGTTGTAGTTACTGACAAACACAAAGGAAATGTTAGCTTACAAAAATTGAATTTGAATAATAATATATTATATATAGAAAAAGATTATAGATGGAAGATGATGAATTAATGTGAAGTGTATTGAGTAGCAGATGAAGGCATGCATATACATATTCAAACATTAATGTGATGCAGTTGGGGTTGGACAGCTAACCATTTTAGGTCATAATCTAAAACTCACCACAAACATCTAATTGGTTTGTGTTCTTGAAATTGACACTGAAATTTTTTATTTTTGAGAGATTGAAATATGAAAAAGTAAATTTGCATTTGCTAATAATTCCTTTTTCTTTTAAAAGAATTGATTTTTGTTTGAATGGTATAAAAAAGTGTAAATATTTATCAAATTCTTTGCAGGAGTTAGTTTCATATCCTCTTTTCTAAAGTTTCAAATGAAGAAACCCTAACACAATCCAATCATCTATCCCATTTTGTCAAAGTTTGATGAGTTTCACCTTATTATCTTTAATTTGCTTATAACATGAGATAATGTCTAGACATATAGATGAAAAAGATGAATATCATATGGTTATTTAGATTAAAAAATGCTAGTTATTAAATTCTTAAAATTAATATTTTTGTGATTAAAAATATAAAAGAAAACCAAAGTAGCAAGGACATATATAGTTGGATGGTAGTGCATTTACTAACTAACTACTACCCACTTTCTGCTTACCTAAGATTTCATTATAGTTCTGCCTAACAAAATCAAATGATTCTGTTCATTTTGTTTACCTATAAATAATCTCTTAAGTAATGATATATATATATATATATATATGGAATTAAAAATTACTTTTATTATTAAATGTTATGGAGATTTAAGGAAATATTATATTCACTTTTGATTCTCAGTTTTATCCTTTTCCAGCATTAGTCTCAAATTTTTTTAATTACATAGTTAGTTTTTATATTTTTAAATTTAACATAAGCTCATTCTTAACCAAAAAAAAAAAGAAAAGAAAAAGATAAGAATATTAATATGACATCTTAGTAATGACATTATTGCAATCTCAGACATGTTACTAAAGGATCAAAATTACAGGATATGATCTAAACGACTAAAACTACACTATTATAGTATATAGAAACTAAAACTGCTCACTTAATTTCGTCACAAAATTAAAATAATGTCTATGAATAAAAAAAATAATATAAAATAAAATATATGCCCATACATAATTCAAATAAAAGCAAAACAAAAGAAAAACCATGAAAAATCGAAAAAGAGGAGAAAACATAATTATCGCACATAATCAAAATTACACTATAATAATTTCTTTAGTTTTCTCCTTTTGTTTTTTTGTTTTTAATTCTTACTTATTATTGGTGCACATTATTTTAATTTGATAATTTTTTAAATGAATTAAATGATAGGTAAGAGAGAATCTAAAATTATGCAATTTAGTTTTTAAGTTCCATAATTGTGAAATTTTGGTTATTACAACTTCATTATTACTTAATATTTTAATTATAAAATATCACTATGGTGCGTTTTTTATTCTCTTTAAAGACATTTTACATATCAGCGTGTTAGCTTGTCATCAATTAAGTTGCAGTTAGCAATTTTCACTGAGAATGTTGATGGTAGATTAATGTTGAAGAACAATTGTAAAGTTTTAAAGATCTAAGTAAACAATAAAAAAAATAAATTATGAACTTAAAATTATATAACCATATAGAAAGCAAAACTGAATTTAAGTCTTCTATAAGTAGAAAATAGTTGTCAGAACAGAAAGAAAATATTTTATACTTAAACATAAACTCTAATAGATCAAACTGGTTCAAATTCAATATGAAAGAGATTGTTTTATTATATTGTTAACAGTGATCAAGTTTATATTATAAGAATGTTTAGAACTTCAATAGCTACATTTACATGAACATCGTAGTGAACCTTGAAATAGACAGAAGTTCTAAGAAGTGGCAAAGCATGATTAAATTCATCAACATGATTATGCATAAACAAAGTTTAATGACTGACATTATATTTTTGTTCTTGCATATTAATTTATTGTCTTTGTCTTCACATTTGAACTTATACAAACATTAAATTCCTACCACCAATATCAAAGTCTTCAACCGGCCTTCATCTCTCTGGTAAACATTAATTTTTATACACTCAGGATTTTTCCATTTTCTCTCCTAACACCAACCTGCATCTCAATCATGTCTCTTGATTGGTATCAAAGACGAACAACACAACAAAACCCTTCACATATTGCTCCCTCTTAACGAGACAAATGTGAAAAAATTGGCCTCAATCAGAACCGAAATTTGATATCTTGGAAAAGTGAAAAAGTCAATCTAATTTTTCTCTGGATAGATTCGAGAGATACCAATCATATTGCAACTAAGAAGTGCAGATTTTGCAATAGAAACAAGGATAAGGGGACAGTGAGTACACAATTACAGTCTAGAACAAGAAAATAGGAACAAAGATTCAGAATTTGTTAATGATATAAGCGAAGCAACAGAATATACTGCACAAATAATTCATAACTCATGCATGTCGTATCAGTGTTTGGTTGTGTTGCAAGTTAATATATGCTAAATTTATTTATATAACTAATCATCATTGTATATTAAAACGTTTAATATAAGTTAACTTGACATATTCACAGTGGCACTGTCAAAGTCTTATGATAAATTGCTGAGTTTATGACAGATATGCTCACACAAGCAACTTTATTATTCAAATACAAAATGAAGAAAATCACAGAGAGATGGGAGATAGAATGGTCCTAACAAGATCATCCATTGCTCTTACAGAAGAACCTTTTTCTTCTCTTTTCTCTGTTATGGCCTTTCTCATATGAGATGCAATCTCCTTTGCCTTCTCCTTCATTTCCTTTCCTTTCCCTTCTTTCTCCATAACTATCTCTATCACCTTCTTCACTTCCTCACCACAAATGCTACTTTCCACAGTTCTAGTGAGCTCCACAGCCACACCCATTTCCTCCACCAACATCTTCACATTGTATGTTTGNTCTGCAGCCAGTGGCCACCCAATCAATGGCACCCCATTGCTAAGACTCTCCAACACAGAGTTCCATCCNCAATGNCTCAGAAACACTCCTGTGGATTTGTGTGACAGAATCTCCAACTGGGGTCCCCATTTCCTCACCAACAACCCTTTCTCGGTGTCTCTCATTCTCTCCTCGAACCCTTTTGGCAACCATTCTTCCTTGAACTCTCCATCAATGTCAAAACCAACAGGTGGCCTCACAACCCAAATAAACGATCTCCCACTCTTTTCCAACCCTTCCGCCAACGCCATCATTTGGGAGGCACTGATCGTGTTCTGCGACCCAAAAGAAACGTAGACAACAGAATTCTCATCTTTCAAATCCAGCCACTCCATGCATGCTTCAAGAGTCACGCCAGATTCCTTTCCTGTGCGATGTTTTGAACCCTCGAGTGCAGAAGATGGAAGGATAGGCCCCACAGCCCAAACAGGAAGTTGAAGGTAGTTCCTCAGAAGCTGCAACCCCAGAGGCTCTAATTCCTCAACAGTGTTGCAAATCCACCCTTCAGACTTCATAGAAAGCGCAATCTGTGGAAGGAAACACTGTGACCAGTCATCGTTACCATCAGCTTCTCTTAGAAATCCATGCAATTGAGTGCGGTGGAAGCGGTGGTTTTGAGGGAAGCCCGGAACCCAGAACTCATCAGAGTGTGTTTTCCTGTGAGGGAGGTTGGCCCAGATAGAGAAGTAGGCCAAAGTTCCATATGCACCAGAAGAGGAAAAACAGATATTCCTAATGCCTAAGCTTTTTGCAACATTGTTAACCCAACCCAAGAGAGAGTCAGATATTGTGCATAGTGGAGGATGACCCTCTTCTTCTGCGATCTGTAATATGAGAGAGCGAAGAGGAGCCTCAAGGGTGTGTGTGGAACGAAAAAGTTTGATTATTTGAATGGGAGTTAAGTTCTCAGTGCTCTCTGTGTTGGGTGGCAAACCATGTTGGATAGAATTGTATGGCAACTCAGAAAGACGGATTTGAATAGGAGAAGCAGAAGAAAGTGCAGATCGAAGGTGTTGAATGTTGAGAGGGGTGGTGGCTATGGTGATGGTGAAGATCGTCGTTGAGTGTAGGATTTTTCTTGCTAGTGCCAGTAATGGGATGATGTGTCCTTGTGCCATTAAGGGTACCATCACGATGTGCCCATTTTTCTTGGTTGTCTCTGCCGCCATTGGAAGTAGCTCAAACCAATGTTCTTCACTTTATAATGTATAGATAACTTTCGTACACGTGACATTTCATCGTAAAAGTGAAACATGATCATGTGAAGAGGGAAGAAGAGTAGGAAAAAGTCTTATCATAAATTATTTTTTTTTACAACTTATTGACAACCTATATATAATCGTTTATGATTAATTTATGATTATCTGTTTCAAATATATCAATAAAATAATAAAACGTATCTTATTATCAAAAAATTATTAAAAAAAAATTATCAAATTGTCCATACGAATAATGAAATATTCCAAATATGATATAACAACAGATAAATTATTTTGCAAAATAAAGTATACTTTAACAAGACCAAACACATGCACCATCTTCCGTCTTTATCTAACGTTACTTCTCCAAATTACTATAATTTTGTGATGTCAATGTAGAGTTATGAAAACATAAATATGTTTTAAGTCCTAAATTTGTATTAAAAATTAAATTTTATTTATGAGATTTGATTTTAAATTTTAAAATAAACAGATTTAGTTGTTTTAATTAAAGTATTTAAATTTTTTATTTATGTTAAAGACATTTTAAACTAATATTTAAATAATTTGTTCTATTTAATACTTATTACTCAAATGCTTAGAATCTGGTTTAATAAGTAAACAAAGATAACGCAATTCAATTACAAATATTATATCTATTTATTTATTAAATTTAAAAATTAAAATTTATAATAAAAAACGAATTTTAATTCTGCTTCAAAATTTACAAACATATTGAATTCGTACTTCCACTTATATCTAATTTTATATATATTTTTTCAAAAACACTCATATATTTATGTTGAAATGTATTGAAAAATCAACATTTATGCAACTTTAGAAAATAACTTATATATAATTAAATTAGTTTTTTGTCTCATTGTTAAAATATATTTAAATTAATATTTTTTTTCATATATAAAATATAAGTTATGTAACAAACATTATTTGTAAAATCGAATTAGAATACTCTATTATTACTGAAAAGTTATTTGTCAACTGTAGAAAGATTATTACCTTTATATTGGGCTTCATTGAAACTAATAAAAACCTATGAATTTGTCCGAAGTCTACTTAGAAAATTAGTTTGAACTAATTTTATATGGTACTTTTTAATTATATTTTTTTAATTGAACTCAAAATGTTTTAAATAATATATTACTTTGCAAGGAATTTACTATTTTAACATCTAAATGTGTTAGTATATATACTATAATGAATACAGATGTAATCATAAAATTATTCATACACTATTCATTACAAATTTGTTGTTGACAACATGTTACTGAATAAAAATATATAAAACAAAATTACACTGTTACTCTATTTTTGAAAAATATACTTAAAAAATTGGATTATAATAATGTTATAATATTTTCATTCACTTACATTGTAGAAATAAAATAATTATAAAAGTATAAAATCATGTATTTGTAAGAAAAGAATAATAACAGAAAATAATATAAAATAAATATAAAAATTTTGTGTGTGGTCCAAGATAAACTTGAAAAACATCAATCTCTTGACAAATGCAAGTGAACATGTGCTACAGCTTACAGTGCACTTACCACCCTCCCATGTGATCTTTTACTAGTTATATTATATTATATTAATTATTTTAATTATTAGGAGACACCATTTTTTTTCCACGACTTCAAATAAAAAAACTGTAATATTTTTTGTGGTAATTGATGAAATTCGAATAATATTATAATTGATTAATATAAAAAAGTAAATAAATTAAAATATAATTAATTATGATTTAAGTTTTAATTACAAAATTAATTATAATTAAAATATAATTAAATATAATTACAATGTATCTATCTTTTTTTTCTTGATGGTTATAATTAAGATATAAATGAGTATGATTTAGGTTTTAATTACAATTTATTATAATTAAGATATAATTAACTATGATTGAATATTTCTTAATTTATAGAACAAATGTAAATAATTATAATAAATAAATAACAGCTGTAAATATGTACTCAAAAAAATTATTTAAGGAAGAAAATTCAATTTTTTTTTTGTTTTGAAATAATATTTCAATCATTACCAAATATAGAAATATTAAATGCAAAAATTGTTAAAAAAAACATTGATAAAAATAATTATTACAAAAAATAATTTCATTATTACAAAAAATCTGAAAAATATTAGAAAAAATAGTTTAAATTTATTAGTAATAAATTCAATAAAAAAACCAACCTCAGCTGAATAAGAAAATGTTTGAAAAATAAGTTCATAAATAAATAAATAAAACTCTAAAGAAAATAATTTGGCCCATAGAAAATACTCTCATACTTAACAAAATTCTTTTGATAAAATGAAAGTTGGTAAAAAAAAACAATTTAATTTTCCAGAAATATTTTAAGATTTATCAATTTTTAAAATTATGGATATAATCAAAGTATTTTTTAAAACAAAAGAAAATTGCCTAAGTAATATTGAAAGTATTTTTGCCCGGTAAAAACCAGTACACGTTGTCTTCTTGAAGCGTGAGATCCCGTGACATCCAAAAGTTGCTGCTTTGGTTTAACATGCATTGGCTGGTTTTATGGAAAAAGTTCTGCATCCCTTTATAAGCTCTGCAACCCTTTTTCTATCACCACCTTTCTTTTCACCTTCAGCTCTCTCCAATGGCAGAAGAACCAAACAACAACAAGAAACACATCGTCATGGTACCGATCATGGCACAAGGACATATCATTCCGTTCCTCGCACTAGCAAGACAAATCCAACACAGAGCAGCAACAACATTCACCATCACCATAGCTTCCACCCCTCTCAACATTCACCACCTAAAATCTGCACTTTCTTCTACCTCTCCTAATCAAATTCGTCTAGCTGAATTACCCTTCAACTCTGCACAACACGGTTTGCCACCAAAACAGAGAGAATACCGATAAGCTGAATTTCAGTCAACTGGTCAAGTTCTGTCATGCCACACTCTCGCTTGAGGCTCCTCTTCGCTCCTTGATATCACGCATAACAGAAGCAGAAGGTCACCCTCCACTTTGCATTATATCTGACGTGTTCCTTGGCTGGGTTAACAAAGTTGCTAATAGTCTAGGTACTAGGAACATCTCCTTCACCACTTGTGGTGCTTACGGAACTTTGGCCTACATCTCTATCTGGTCCAACCTGCCCCACAAGAAAACACACTCTGATGAGTTCTGGGTTCCGGGGTTCCCTCAGAACCACCGATTCCACCGCACTCAATTGCATAAATATCTAACAGAAGCTGATGGCACTGATGACTGGTCAAGATTCATAATTCCACAGATTTCACATGCTATGAAGTCTGAAGGGTGGATTTGCAACACGGCTGAGGAATTAGAGCCTCTGGGGTTGCAGCTTCTGAGGGACTACCTTCAACTTCCTGTTTGGGCTGTGGGGCCTATCCTTCCACCTGCTGAACTCAAGGGGTCAAAACATCGCTCAGGAAAGGAATCTAGTGTGACTCTTGAAGCATGCATGGAGTGGCTGGATTTGAAAGATGAGAATTCTGTTGTCTACGTTTCTTTTGGGTCGCAGAACACGATCAGTGCCTCCCAAATGATGGCGTTGGCTGAAGGGTTGGAAAAGAGTGCGAGATCGTTTATTTGGGTTGTGAGGCCACCTGTTGGTTTTGACATTGATGGAGAGTTCAAGGAAGAATGGTTGCCAAAAGGGTTCGAGGAGAGAATGAGAGACACCAAGAAAGGGTTGTTGGTGAGGAAATGGGGACCCCAGTTAGAGATTCTGTCACACAAATCCACAGGAGTGTTTCTGAGTCATTGCGGATGGAACTCTGTGTTGGAGAGTCTTAGCAATGGGGTGCCATTGATTGGGTGGCCACTGGCTGCAGANCAAACATACAATGTGAAGATGTTGGTGGAGGAAATGGGTGTGGCTGTGGAGCTCACTAGAACTGTGGAAAGTAGCATTTGTGGTGAGGAAGTGAAGAAGGTGATAGAGATAGTTATGGAGAAAGAAGGGAAAGGAAAGGAAATGAAGGAGAAGGCAAAGGAGATTGCATCTCATATGAGAAAGGCCATAACAGAGAAAAGGGAAGAAAAAGGTTCTTCTGTAAGAGCAATGGATGATCTTGTTAGGACCATTCTATCACCCATCTCTCTCTGATTTTCTTCATTTTGTATTTGAATAATAAAGTTGCTTGTGTGAGCATGTTTGTCATAAACTCTTCTGCAATTTGTACCATTATTTCTTAAACCCAACAAGAAGCAAAACCCAGCAAAATTGTCTCATCCTTGAACACAATGCATGAAACATAAGATGATGATATGATAGAGGTTTTTCTCAAGTACGAGTCTCCTCCCTACATTTTTAATTTTTCCTCCACCTCATAAGTATTTTACCTATAAAACATGACATAACCTTTTAGCTAAAACTTTCGAGCATTAAGGTAATATTTGGATTAAAGAATAGATAAGAAAAAGTTAGAGAATTGTCACATTCCAAAAATTATATGCTAAAATATAATAGTATTTACATTCATCCAAAATGAGCTAAAATTTAAAACTCTATACATAGGAGGTCTCTCAAAATAACAAAGATGTTCTAAGAACAATTCTAAGGATTTGCTACATCATCTAAACTACACAGTTTCTCAAAATATAAACATTTGAAGAGATCCTAAAAGAGTCTAAGAGTTAGGAGCTAGGTCCTCTCCCTCCAAGGCATGCTCTAGGGGTGCATCGTCAGCTTCTACTCACATCCAAAGGATTGGATGATCATCGTAAGGGGGAAGGCAAACACATACAACACACACAATGCAAGGGTAAGCTAGATTGAAAAGCATGCAAGATAAGTCCAAATTCAAACTAGCATATACATAATAGCATGCACACAAGCAAGCAAGTAAACATTCTATCAGAATATACATCAAATGGAACTAACTATCATGTTATACAATCACAAACACAACATGCAAAGATCATAACATAATACAGACCAAGACCGAACACATTTTGTTGATACCAATGAACGACCACGTGATTTGACCATCCGAACTAGTATGAAATGTCGAGTTCTAGGGGTTTGTGCACTTGTTGTGGCCCTACTGCTTTGCAAAGCCATTGCCGAGGGGTTTCACCCGACCATAAACAAGTGTAAGCCCTTTACCGAATAATAGGCCTCCACGTAGCACCTACAACTAGGACCTCCTGCTATTCTCACCACATGACTCGTCACTCTCTAATTGAGCATGGATGGTCATTAGAATGTCAGGATAAACCCCATTTGGAACTTCGGCCATTCATAAGGTCAATCACAACAACTACAGTGGACCACCATGTAACCTCCCTTGAGGATCATGGAATTACGTCCATTAATTATACTTTTAAATTTGAAACACAACTCATGATTTTCAATGTTCATAACTTGTACATGATCATACACTGTTATTTGAATCTATACAAGATCATATATAATTCATACATACTCAGACATTACATACTTCCGTAGAAACATCACTTATTAACACAAATTTCTTTATAACCTTTAATTACCAATACTTAAGTAATTCAAATAGCTTGGAGACCCTCACCAATGGATCCGGAAGGGTCAAAAACCCCCAGAACGACCTAAAGAACGTCCAAAACGGACATCCAAAACCCCCCAAAATGTCAAAAACATTAAAATCACTCAATTTGACGTACAAAATTCGCTCAGCGCACACCCTGGGGTGCGCTGTGTGAATTTTTCCTGACAGAAACCCTTCGCAGAGTGCACAGAGTGCGCTAGGCGACTCTGCATAATCTACAGCGCAAAATTCTACAGATTTGAGGAACTCACACACCCAAAACTTACTCTAGGCCATTTGGTGAATTTCTAACACTCCAAATTCAAAGTATAAGTTGAATTAAACTTGTCTAAAGGTTCACACACACTCCTAACATCAATCTCTAGTAATTATGCATCAATTTAGGATCTTAAGTTTTAATTTCAGTTACTAAAAGGTTCAATTTCAGATATACCATTTGGAAAGTGTTTCAGGCCATTTTGATGATACTAATAAGTCATATTTTATTTAACTAAGTGACTTTAATTGCCTAGACCAGACCCTAACCTCTAACTCTAAAAATCACTAGTCTAGTTCCCTGAATTTGGACTCTATCATTATAATAACTGGAATGATTTCCCAATAATCTACATAACCTGAAATCACAGCTTCAAAACATTCAACTCACACACAATCCTATTTTCATACTAGTCCAAATTCATATTATTCAAAATCACATAGTTCACAGTAACTTAAAGCACACATTTAAGTACACATATTCATCATTTCAATTCCAACAGTTACCACAGAAAATACACATGCATCAACTTAAAGCCTTTAAANAGTANCAACANAATCAAATTNATTTCTACCAACCAAAATTAAACCTAGCTTCCCATCAACTTAAAGCCTTTAAACAGTATCAACACAATCAAATTAATTTCTACCAACCAAAATTAAACCTAGCTTCCCATCAACTTAAAGCCTTTAAACAGTATCAACACAATCAAATTAATTTCTACCAACCAAAATTAAACCTAGCTTCCCTTACCTGGAAATTCTACAGTGCAGTTCAAGGTTGCCTCAACAGATCCTATTTCTCAAGAACTCCCGCAGATCCTAAAGACTACAAGATAGTGATCAAAGACAACTCTTAGAGCTGGGATTAAAAAATAGTTTGAAGAGGATGACACAAAAGACACATGCAATAAGGGAAATTGCTGGTCTTAGGTCTCCTAACATCCAAGAAAGGGGAGAAACTACTTACCCTACTAAACTGAAAATCTGGTTGTTAAAATTCAAAGCTTGTGATGCCAAGATCTTCTAGGTACCTTCAGAATGGAATTCCAGTGGTTCAATGGGGAAGAAATCTAGAGAGAAGGCGGTGTTTTGAAAGAGCACAAGGTTAGTGAGAGAGCTGTTTTGGAAGAAATGAAATGACACGTTTCTGAAGGTGCCTTAAGAAGCTGATGCAAGTTTTTATTTTTCTAAAACTTAATTTTATTATTTTATAATATTCTTAAAAGTTTTACTTTTAATTTAGTGGTTATTACAAGAATGAATTTAATAAGACGGAAAAATAGATTTAAAGAGAAAGTTTGTAAGAGTTTGATAGATTAAAAAAATGTTTTAATTAATAAAAATATATCATTATTAATTTGATTTTGTGTAGAAATTTGATATATATTTAAATTTAAGTAGTAAAAATATTTTTACATCAATTAATTTAAATTAAACGATATAAAAAAGTCAGCAAAATTTTATATACTAAAATACTATATTATTTAATTTTAATGAATTATATCCAACAAAAATTAATATAACCTAATTAAATAATGCATACCAATTATATGTAGCTAATACCATCACACAAATATTTATTAACATCATAAATATCACACAAATTTTTATTAACACCATAAATATAACTAATAAATAATTATCATATAAATCAATTTACATAACACCATTTATTAACACAAAGTGATATATAACTAATAAATATATATTATCGTACAAAATTAAATTAAGTAACAATTATCATCTTATCTAACTTATTGAAGAGTAATAGACATAGGAAACCAAAACTTAAAAAAGATCACTCTGAATTACCACTTCTTCACCATAGGCTACCACAAACCATCAAGGTGGTACGTCCTCCATCTCACCCAAAGAAAAAACAACACTTCAAATATTTCATAAACATTAAAGCTACAAGAGAATAAATACACATAAGAAGAAGCTCGGCTCTGACTTGACAAACTCGATTTTAGCATGTCAGGCTCGTCAAACAAGTTTGACAAACTCGGTTTTACCTCTGTAATTTCAATATACAAGTTTGATAAGCTCAGTTTAAGCTTGACAAGCTCAATTTCAATGATCATTTAATCAAATACACATAATCGATTCTCTTGCAAACATAATCGATTTCAGGATTCCCATGTGAAAAATAGTTACAATTGTGTTGCATGTGTTTAAGACTATGGAATCAATTCTAGTATCGTGGTCATTTCATCAAATACAGATAATAGATTCTCTCGCAATCATAATTGATTTTGTCATGAACAAACATAATGATTATATCATATATTATGAACGAATAGATTCTATTTGCAGTGTAATTTAAAATAAAATGTAAGGCTATGTTGGTCTTTCTTAGAAACATCTAGAATGTATAATGTCAAAATATCCTCCAAAATGTATGGATATTCGCTCTCCTATGAATCAACCTAAATAAGTGAAAACAAATACAAAAATTAATTATAAATACCTCTGTTTACTAATAAAAAACAATAAACTTATAAACACAAGTAAACATAAGTTTGTGAGTCTTATTTCTTATATATTATATTATTCATCTCACATATTTCTATTTAATGTGAAAGATCTCTCTTGACACTTGAAATTCTCATAATAAAAAAAAAAAGTAATTAATGTTTGATAATTATAGAAAAGCCATTTTATAATTGTGACAAAAGAGGTGTGAAGAAAAGGAAACCCACCGAAAAAAATAAGAAATCAAAGAAAGATAATCAAGGAAACAAGAAACAAAAAGTTGATATAAAAAGGAACTAAAAGAAATAATTGAAAAACAAATAAAAGAAAAAAATTACAAATTACGAAAAAAGAAAATATAAAAATAAAAGAAATGAAAAAAAGACAAATAAAAGAAAAATAAAAAGAAAAAATAAAAATTCATTAATTCAATTATAACTATAATAGTAAAGATGCAACTTTATTTAGAATATGACACTTATATCTTCACATAAATGTTGTTTTAATGACATGAGAGAGATTTGAAAGACATAAATTTTAAAAAAGAATTATATTTTCTACAATCCACACTTGTCACAATTCAACCCATTTAATTAAAAAACATAATAAAAGTTATGAAGAAAAATCCAAAAAGCATATGGACCTTTTACAAATATCACATGCTCACCCGTATATAAACTAGAGAGAAAAGATCATTAATATTGACGACAGTACAGTTAAACACTTTCAAAATAATTAAGAAAGATGAAAAGGAGCTGACACACAAAATTCATGCCAAACCCAGACAGGAAAAGAGTAATATCTCTATTACTTTTATTAAATTATTTATCTGTATTTCTTTTTTTAAATTTTTTTTATATGTATTTCATTTACTTAATTTGTATAAGAATGAATCATTTTCATTCTTTAACTTCTCCATGAAAACAAGTTGTCTCATCTATGAAGACGATTTTGTATTGTATTCTTAACTTTTTAACATGAGAAGATCACAATTTTTGGTCATAGTAAAAGGTTTATAACTTTTAACATGGTCATGTTAGAAAGCTTACATTTGATGTTTATTCTTATGTAAAACTTTAGGAAGAAAAGACTTAAATATTATTTTGATATCTGTTTTTTTTTTTAAGTTTTTCTTAATGTAGTTTTAGCTTTTTTTTAATTAAGTCTTAATTTTTATTAATTTTGTTTAATTTGACATTTTTATAACGATATTTAAATAGATAACAAAATTATAAATAATGAATGTGATATGTCATTTGATAGATTTTTTAATTTTTATTTAGAAAAAAATGTTTATGACATTATTAATAATAATGTCATGTATTAACGTTTTTATATTTATTATTTTGATTTAATTTAATTTTAATTTTTTTAAAATTAGAACAATTTTGTCCTATTGAAACCAAATTTAACTTATATATAAATTCTATATTCATATTTTTATTAAAATTTACAATTTTATTACATATTTTATAAATTACTTTTAAACCATATATGACTTTAAATAATATGACTTTAACTATAATTTATAAGTATAAAATTTCTTAGTACACATAACTTAGAAAAGTTTAATAGAGATTCAGCTAAAAAGATTTAAATTTACTAAAAAATTAAAACTTAATTAAGTCTAATTTATATTAATAATAAGTATGGTTTAGTGAGTGAATTGAATTATTCGTGAGCAACAATTGATGTATGCGGGGAAGCGATTTTTTGGTGAGTATTTCTTGAAATATTGAATTTTTTTATTTTGAAGTAAAATAAATAAAAAAACCTAAACCTAAACCCTTATGCACATTAAAAGCTAGTAAACATAATTTGATTAAAGTAGGTGTGTGTGAAATGGAAATAGAATAAACACATTTATTACTTTTTATGTTCTAAATGCACAAGAGGCTTTACGTACTTACGAAAAGGTCCCACCACACCGAAAAGGCAACTTTGCACAGTGCACTGCTTTACCTTCAAACGTGGATTGCAGAGGCTCACACATTTGCCTATTGCTTTTGTTCATCTGAAGCTTTAACTGTACTTATAGACACATTTTTTATCAGAAACGAATACCATAAAGCTATTAGCTCCAATGGCAGAGGCAGCAAAGAAGAATGGCCACATCGTGATGATACCCTTCATGGCACATGGCCATATCATCCCATTCCTCCAACTAGCACGACAAATCCAACACAAGACAACCTTAAACATCACCATAGCCAACACCCCTCTCAACATTCAATACCTTCGATCTGCACTTTCTTCCACTTCCCCTCATCAAATCCGTCTAGCTGAGTTACATTTCGACCCTACCCAGCATGGTTTGCCACCAAACGTAGAGAACACAGAAAAGCTTCCTCTCAGTCACATAGCCAAATTTTTTAATTCATCGCTCAGCCTTGAGGCTCCTCTGCGCTCTCTCATAGCACAGATCACAGAAGAAGAGGGTTACCCTCCACTTTGCTTAATATCTGACGTGTTCCTTGGCTGGGTTAACAGCGTTGCAACTAGCTTAGGTATTAGGAATCTATGCTTCACCACTTGTGGTGCTTATGGAACTTTAGCCTACATCTCTATCTGGTCCAACCTTCCTCACAGGAAAACAGACTCTGACGAGTTCTGGGTTCCGGGGTTCCCTCAAAACTACCGCTTCCACCGCACTCAACTGCATAAATTTATAAGACAAGCTGATGGCACTGATGAATGGTCACAGTTCTTCATTCCACAGATTGCACTTTCTATGAATTCTGACGGATGGATCTGCAACACGGTTGAGGAGATAGAACCTTTGGGGTTGCAGCTTCTGAGGAAGTATGTTCAACGTCCTGTTTGGACTGTGGGGCCTCTTCTACCCTCTGCTAAGGGTTCAAAACATCGTGCAGGAAAGGAATCTGGTATAGCCCTTGAAGCTTGCATGGAGTGGCTGGATTTGAAGGATGAAAATTCTGTTGTCTATGTTTCTTTTGGATCACAGAACACAATCAGTGCCTCCCAAATGATGGCGTTGGCTGAAGGGTTGGAAGAAAGTGGGAGATCGTTTATTTGGGTTGTGAGGCCACCTGTTGGTTTTGACATTGATGGAGAGTTCAAGGAAGAATGGTTGCCAAAAGGGTTTGAGGAGAGAATGAGAGACACCGAGAAAGGGTTGTTGGTGAGGAAATGGGGACCCCAGTTGGAGATTCTGTCACACAAATCAACAGGAGTGTTTCTGAGCCATTGTGGATGGAACTCTGTGTTGGAGAGTCTTAGCAATGGGGTGCCATTGATTGGGTGGCCACTGGCTGCAGAGCAAGCATATAATGTGAAGATGTTGGTGGAGGAAATGGGTGTGGCTGTGGAGCTCGCTAGAACTGTGGAAAGTACCATTACCGGAGAGGTGGTTGCGAAGGTTATAGATATAGTGATGGACAATGGGAAGGGAAAGGACATGAAGGATAGGGCAAATGAGATTGCAGCTCACATGAGAGATGCCACAACAGAGAAAGGGGAAGAAAAAGGGTCTTCTGTAAGAGCAATGGATGATCTTGTTACAACCATTTTATCACCCAAGCCTCTATGATTCGGAATTTGAATAACAATGAAGTTGCTAATGGAAGCATTCTTGTTAAACTGCTCAGCAACCTTTACCACTAAATTTTCAAAATGTCACTGCGAAGATCAGAAGTTCATGCATTAACTCAAGCATATTTTATGTATACAAAAAGCTAATGCGATCTCCGCAATATTTCGCCTATATCATCGTCAATATTGAATCTTTTTAGGAACGGAATTTAATTATTAAAACCGCTATCCCTTTTTTCCTGTTTCACATTCAGGATTATCTTTAAGAAAAACAAATGAACTGTATCAAAATGTGTTTTTCCATGAAAAGTGCAAAAAGAAATTGTTGACATTCAATCAAACAGGACTTGCGTCAATGAGTATTTTGACTAAAATTTCACGTTATCATCCAATAAAAATTTATATTAAGTATGACTTGACTTTTAACAGAAGTATTATAATTGAACATTTGAAACTAAAGAAGTATTTACACTGCCAAATATCACTATTTACGTTCAAAGTTTCTTTGACAAACTAAAGAACTACTACAATTTTTATTACTATTTGTGAAAAAAAAAAAAGTAGGATTCATACGGTAATTTCGTCACCAAACTAATATATAATTTCCACCCTTGCTTTTGTTTGCCTTCTTTTTTCCCATTTCCAAATTCCTAAATCCTCTTCTACTCGTTATTCGTTTGGAGAACGCTCCTCCACTCCACCCCGGTGAAGAGGTAAGGATCTTCCAAACGGTTCCTTTAAAGTAACTATGCTGCCTATGATATGCTACATGTACAAATAAATATCCTAGACAACAAACTTAACACGCACAAAATAGGAAAAAGGAAAAGAGACTTTACTACACTACTTTTCTAAAAGCCATTTTAGTATTCACTGTTCACAATGTGGCCATCAAGATTAATAGTCACCAACCTATCTGGGTATGAAACAAAAATTCGCTGCTTCACTTCCGAGGTCTTTTCAATATAGCAGCTTCTGTTTGTGCATCGCCCTGCCAAAGTTTAGCCTACAAATTAACATTACGTACACAAAAAACACCCAAGTGTGATAATAAAAGATAGAGCCTTAGTTTCCTGATTGAAGACTAAAGTTGGATGGTTGATACCACACTACTAAAAACACATTGATACATCAGGTAGCACTAATTTAGGTAACAATAAACAACTTACAGGAACCGATAGTTGCTCACGTATATAGTCCATTGATCGTAGTACAGCAACTAATGTTTCCTTGGACACCTGAAACTTGACTTCACACACACCGGTATTTGTATCGGCAACTGGAAGCTGAAACAGTTAAAAGAATTTCAACAATCAAAAAGTTTGTCGAAATACATGTACCAAAAATAAAAGGAACATTTTCAGAAAGTGGGATATCTATACGATAATATCTTAAACAAGCAGGAAAGATGCATCAAACCCACAAAACCCCAATAAGCTAAAATAATACAATTAATGACAATAATTACTCTTTGCTTTTGTTCTGTTTCTCTCTTCTCTTCTATACTTTAAGGGGAAATAATTAATAGTATGTGCTCCTTAGATAAAATCTAACCCTATAAATTTAAATCAAAAAATATATTCTATCACTCCCATTTACAGCCACTCGGTAAGAAGAGAAGTTCTTCAAGGAAATTTAATATGAAAATGTAAAGCAGCATCAATACCTGCTTTTCTAGTAGTAACAATAACAAAACATAAGGACAGGGCCTATTTGAGAAAGTTAATTCCAAAGGAACAAAATCACACACCTTTAAATTTAATACAGCAAACTTCCTAGTTGGTGCAGAAAGTTGATCTCTGATGTTGACCATATGGTTAAACAACGGTTCCAAAGTAACTTTTGAGAGATTAAACTTAACTTCCGATTCTGTTGATGGATTCCTGCTATAATCTTGCAACTGCATTAGAAATATGCTTAAAGGACTTAGGATCCTCACATTTTCGCTGTTTATAAAACAATGCAAGAGGATAAAAGTAGGACAACCTACCACGATCAAATGTTACAGAAGACATTTATATGCATAAAGGGACTAAAGGTTATTTGAGTCTCGGAAATTCTCATGCAAAAGCACAGGTATCCAAACCAACTTGAAACTAAATCATGACTATTACTACCAGGTTTTCATCATTCATATAATTACCAGCACACCTTAAGATTGATAACAGCCACTCTATTCCCTGGTGTTGAGGTCTTGTTCTCCATTACCCATGTCAATGATTTCAGACAGGGATAAACCACCTACAGAATAGAACACAAGAACCAATTCATTGAAATGCGGTTCCAATCCCACAAATATGCCATATAAAAAATGGGGAAGAGGTTCTCCTTCACATACCATGTTTTCAGGTGTACCGTCATCTCGCTGAAGAGACACTGGGGTCATCCGTGGTAAATTTAGATCAGCAACTGATTGAACAGGAGTACTAGCATCATTAAGATTAAACCTCTTCGTTATTTCATCCTGCTGTGGCCACAGAAGAGGGTTTGTATCTGCTGTTGAAGTAGGGGATTTTCTGTCATCATAAGCAGCCCCACTGACGGGATGACTGGGTGGGGAAACTTTGGCCAAACTTCTTTTCATGAAAGAAATCTTCTTTGCACTTTCTCGAAGAGCACCAATTGCAGTATCATGTGTTTCTACAGTCATTGCCCCTTCTTCAGCATATTTAATGGCTTCCCAACAAAGATTGCTATATCGCGATGCCAAAGACTCATGTACATGCAATTCACCAGCATCTTCAACTGACCCAGCACTGACTTTTGCATTTCTTGTCCACCGTTTTAAAATATAATGAGATGGCAATGTAAGTACATTAGTCACAGTAAAAACAGTTAGAACATGTCTACATAGAATGCCTGAATACTCAAACATTTGGCAACTACAGTTAGCTCTCAACTCAGAAAGGTTTAATGTGACAACATAAGCCTTTTGGTCATCGTCAAATTTTGCAACCCTGAATATGCTACTTTCTCCATCTTCTTCAATTCTGTTGGCTGTATAAGCAAAGGTTTCCACTAGCTCTTCTTGAAACTTTGAAAATATTCTCCGAGTATAGAGATTAGCAGCCTGCTTCTCCATTGGGGAAGGTGTCCTCGGGACAGGGGTGGTGCAAATTGTCTCATAATCTGTTTCTAATTCTTTTTCAAACCAGCTCTCTAAAGCTTGTTCGTACTGCCTAAAGAACATTGGCAATGTCGCCTGATGGTTGGCAAAACCATAAAAAAAAGAACTATCAATTCCGTGATTAGGAGATATTACTGCAAAAAATGAATCACGGAAATATGCTGGAACCCATTGTGCACGAGCATTGTACAATGACTGAAGCCAATCATTTTTTGTGAGATCATATTTATTCATGATAAAATTCCACGATGAATCAAACTCCTCAACCGTTTCTGTTAGATTAATACAATTATATAGTTCAATCTGAAAATTTGGATGCATGTTGCATACATAGGCCAACTTCTCATGGCCTTCTCGCAAGACATGCCATTTGCTTATACAGTGCCGTGTTCGAGGAAAAACTTGTGAAATTGCTGTTTGTATAGCTCTGTCTTGATCAGTAGTGATAGAGACAGGGTAACGGTCATTCATTGCTGTCAAAAATGTCTTGAAGAGCCAGATAAAAGAAGCCTCAGAATCATCCAAGAGGAGTGCACAACCAAACAAAATCATCTGACCATGATGGTTTACCCCGGTGAACAGAGCAAAGGGCACTCTATATTGATTTATTCTGTAAGTTGTGTCCATAGTAACCGTATCACCAAAATGACCATAAGCAGTCCTTGATCTCGCATCTGCCCAAAACACATTAGACATGTGATTATCATCATCAAGTTGTATTGCATAGAAGAAACCAGGGTTCTCAGCTTGCATTTTCTTAAAGTACTCCAGCAGGTTGTGAGCATCCCTCCCTAATGTCCTCCTTTGAATAGGTGGCCTAACAGCATAATTCATCATTGACGGACTTTTAACCGGGTGAACTGTTTCAGCAATAGTAGCAACAGCAGGAATATTCCTAATCCCGTGAATATTCTTAGTAGGAATGCCATTTTTATCCATAGATACATACATCACACCGCTTGGAACAAGCCCCACTCCTTGGTAAGTTTCAGGCATGGTTCTTCCCACACTAGAAAAGTGCTTGCGAGGCCTAATACTCTGCACCTTACTAAGGTTTGCCATCGAATGGCTATGCTCCTTTACAAATTGTGTAATAACCCACTTATTTTGGCTCTTCTTCTCGATCCTAATCATTGCATTGCAACTGTCAGCAAGCTTTCTTTTCAAATCCTCCCTGCCACAGACAAATTCGCAGTACATATTCTCCCCATCTGCTTTGGAACGACCCTTTGCACCAGCTTTGCAGCTGAAACCCACTCGTCTGGCATATTCATTGTAGAAAGTCTTTGCAGCATTTTCAGAATCAAACTCCCTACCCACATATGGCTCAGAAACCCCAACCTCGACATGAGAGCCAGAGTTGTTTTCAGCCTTATTAACTCCAACTCCAATATGTTCAACATTCCCATCATCCGCCATAGCTTGATGGTCACTTCCTTCTCCCATGTTTATCATTTGTATGTAGCAAAAGTTGCATGCTTTAATCCTATCAAATAGAAAGATACGTTGCCTTAATTTGCCTATGCAGCAAGCAAATCCAAAATTAAAAATGCAGCGTTTTCTAATGTTGCAAAACAAAGAAACTAACCACAGAAAGGAGAAAATAACATATTAAAAGAAAATTTCCATTTACCAAATTAAGGTCATATAAGGTGACACGAATAAAAACCCAGTCCTGTCACAGAGTGCAGTTAATAATTCAAAACTGACAGGCATTATCAGATATTTGGTATAGCCAATAACAATACCAATGGAACAAAGGTTCAATGTCAGATAGGTTTGAGCTAAACATCTTAACTACAACACACAATTTTAACATTCAATTAATTATTACAATTAGTTATCACAGATAGGTCAAAATGCATAGCTAGAGATGAAGTAATCAAAGAAGTTGCAAAACATTCAGCAAAATTCACAGAAATAAAAAAAAAAATCAATAAAAATAGAAACTATTAAATAATTCATTATAAAAAATTAACAAGAGATTGGAAGTCCTAGCTTACAACGAAGAATATGTATGGCGCTAATAAAGCCCGTCAATAATTTCAGTGCTCCTGATCGAGTTGAAGAATCGCAGAAAAGCACGAACGGCGAGGAAACGAAACGGATGCGTTTTGGCAAGAGCTAGGGTTTGTGGTCGAGCAGCTCCGGGCGGTTGCGGAGACGGAGGAGGAAGGAGCCCAAGAGTGGGTGGATGTAGCGTTGCATATGTTAGATATGAGTGCACACGTCATATTTACCGTTGATCTAAATCTGACGGTTATTGTTCGCCTAGGTCGAAATTCATTTAAAATTGTAACTTCGTTTATTTTTCTGTTTTATGTGGTGAGATTTCTTGAGTGCACTGTGCACCGTCCATCATCCATCGATCGATCAGGCTCCACGTAACGTAATATTACCACCGTCCATTATTTTTACGATTGTATTCCTTTTATAAGTCCAATTATAATTTTCAATTCTATATTTTTCAAAATTCATATTTTCTTCCTTTTTAAAAACTTTGTTTTTTTATTTTTTAGTTCTCAATAATTTTATCCTTAAATATTTTTAACATATTCTTAATTCTATAGTTTTAACTATTCATGATTTATTAAATTTACAATTCAACTATTCGTACAATTTTTATTATTATAACATAACATGATAACATTAATAAACACATAATACTCGCGATTTTCTCCCAGGATTGAAAGGGTAGCACCTACTTGTAACTCCACATATTTTCTAAAAAATTAAAATTAAACAACAGTTGAAAATTAAATGGTTAAAAAAAATGAGAAAATAAGAAACATAATTATGAATTTTACAGAATATAGATAACAAAAATACAATCAAAGCTTCCTTTTACTATACTTTAGAAAAAAATAAATATTTATTAATATAGTGTACTCTCATCTGATAGCATATAAATATATCATAAGTTTATTCATTTTAATTATAACTTTCCTATTAATTAAATTTATAAATAGTTAACCATATTGCATATTTTATAAATTCCACCCTTTACGGTGTATATTTTATTATTCTTTTTAATTACCTTTAAAATTCAAACAAAAAATTAGAAACTGATGTATATCTAGATATGCATGTATTGTTACATTTTCAAAATACTGTCATTTTTATGTTGAATACCATGGCTAAGAAAATCATTCACTTATTTCAATTTAATTATATTCATTTTCTTTATGCTTTTATAGATAGATATAATTATCTTAAGCGTTAAATAAGCTTTTAATATTTATAGATCGAACTTCATTAAAATTGAATTCTCCACAATAATTTCAGAATTGTTTACACTAAACATTTAATAAATATTTGATTCTGATAATAACTTCATATTAAATTGAATGTCCGATATTTTAAGGTATGTAAATGCCAAAATCAACACATAAATCACGATAATAAAATTAGATGAAATTCATGTAATTATAAAACGTTCTTATCAAAAATACTACAAAAGATATTAAAACACAACTTATTTAATTCTTAATTCTATATACACAATTCTGTCAAATATCAAAATTATTTTGGTTCTGGAGTCGAGCTACCACCGGTACCTCCACAATTTGTTTTCTTGGACACAGTTCTACCTTCTGTATTATTTTTGTAAATTCCGTTCAGTCAAGTCCTCGATCTCTCCCCTGAAATGCATCCTACCAGGTATCTGTCAAAGATATTTCGACGCTAAAGTCAGTGCACTGTTCACTCAGTAAATGACCTGTGATGGTAGGGCTCGTCGTGGATACTGAATTGGAACGATAGAGACAAAGTTAGCATGTTTCTGGTGTGAGGATGTTGCACATAAGCCGACAGTGCTGGTCGGGCGTCTTTGGTGACTCGTTACGTGTCGTCCGATCCCTACTATACAAATCTAATAATTGATGAAAAAAAAATCACTTGTATTTAATATATAAACTCTTTTTCTTAATGATATACAAAATTAACATTGTAATGGCTCAATCAAAACATCTAATTTGAAAGCTAATAATAAATCATCTTTGTATATCTTTAACAAAATAAAACACATTTATAAATTCTCGAACTATACTTACATCAATTTTAATCAAAAGTTTATTTTAAAATCTATAAAAAAATAAAAAAATAAAAAAATGAAGTAATTATATTTATTATAAAATTAAAACTATACTGTAATAATTGATCGAAACCGAGATTTACTATTAAGTGTGAATAAGTAATTCTTAATCTACTGGCCCAATTAAAACATGATTTGATTTAATTATATGAGTTTAGGTTAATAGCACTTTTTTATTTGTTGAAGTAATAATTTATTGTAGCTTAATAGTTTAACATAATTTATTAGGAAGACAAAGAAGAGAATGGGAATGAAGAGAAAGGATATTCAGAGAGAAATAACATCCGAGAAAGGTAATTCGGTGGGATCAAGATTGTTGTTGTTGTTGGGCATAACAGTTTTGGAGAGTCTCATGAGACTCCTCATGGGAAGAATAGCTTTAGGGTTAACATCATGCATGCTCCTTGAAAACAAGGACCTGCATGCTTCATTAGCCTTCTCGAAAAGCTCAACCTCTTTGTTGTTATTGGGACCCAACAAACAGTGTCCCAGAATCCTCATAACAGGTTGCAACAGTTCCCAACACAGAGGAACCCTTCCCTCAACCTTCACTTTCTTTTCTACAGCCACATCAGAACCTTCTTCTTCTTCTTTTTTTCCTTCTTCTTCTTCTTCTGTCTTCTCTCCACCCTCTTCGAACTCCTTATACATCTCACCGTCTTGCCCTGCCCACACCTTGCAAAACTCGCAAAAATCGATCTTTGAAGACACTGGCATCTGCCCGATCTTCGCGTAGAACAGTTCCAGCGCCACGCCCACAATGCGGGCCCGCCGCGTCGACCGCACAGTGCCGTGGGGCTCCAGCGCGGGGGAGACCACGGCGGTTTCGGGCTCGGTGGCGGCGGAGTTGGGGGTGCCGGTTCCTTTGCCGGAGGTTTTAACGCTACCCTCGTGGTACACGCTAGGTTGGGTGAGGTCGGGGATCGTTATGGAAACGGGCTTCCCGGCGCGTGAGGTTGTTTCGTGCGCGTAAACGGCCAGGAGGACGGCCTCGAAGCCGGCTTGGGGTTTCCGGTCTGCTACGCGTGAGAGGTAGACGCCGGCGATGATGGGGATGAAACGGAGAACGAGAAGCTGGAGGTCACCGACGCCGGACTGGAACGAGTCGTAGAGCCAGCGGCAGAGGTTGTTGTCGCCGGCGCCAGAGTTGGGCTGGCGTAGGAGGGCGGAGATTTGGGGGTAGAGGTCGGGGCTGGTGGGGAGAGAGGCGGGGGTGAGCTTGGACAGAGAGGGGACGATGGAGGAGAGGGCTTCGACGGCGGTTTTGAGTTTTAACGGGGAGTCAGCTGCGGTGGCGGAAGGTTTGGGTGTGGCGGAGGGAGTGGTGGCTTCGTCGCCGGACATTGTGTGTGGTGTGATCGAGAGAGGGTTACGTAGTTTTGTGTTTAGCGATGAGTTATTGTGTGTGTGAGAGATAGAAAAACGTAACGGAAGGAGCCAAAATAGGATCTTATGTTTCGCTACAAAATAAGTGAGTAACATTTCTTATATTTTTAATTAGTTTAAAAAATATATAAATCAGAAAGAAAATCAAATACATTGTAATAATATAATCGATAAAGAAAAAGTATTATATTTTTTATATGAATACAATGTACCAAAATTCAGATCATAGATTAATTGGGAATATTGACGTTAACTGGTGATACGAATCATGGATACAGAAATAAGTCAAAGATACGAATTAATTAAAAATGGTTGTTTTTGGTAAATAGTTGGCATATGCACGACGGGGTGATATAAATTGTAATCAGTATATTATATATTATGTATAATTTTATTATTCCACTTAAGCGAGGGAGAGTCAATAAACTTTTTATTTTAAATGAAAAATGTTGTTTAAATGTGATTGTTCTAAAACTCAATAGACATTTTTTTTTTATTTAAATAATGTGTGTTTGTAAATTTAAATCAAATTTTTTTACAAAGGTTTCTTTTATATGATACGTGTTTAAGATATTGATACGAAAGTGAGTAAATGAAATAAGAATGAATGAGTTGTAATCTCAAAATATTAAAAATTATTTACTAAGAATTAACGTGGAATTCAATTGATTTTGTCTAATTCATCATGCATTTGAGATATATAAAATTAAGTTTTATAAAATTTTGATTTATAAACCAAATTTAGTCTTATGATATCTTAAATTTTATATTATTATTGTAACTTTTGACAATCAACTTCATAAGTTATTATTAGTCTTATCATTTTTTAAGTGTAATTTTAATACATATTTTTTCAAACTGAATATTATAATTATTTTTCTATTTTTTTTTTTCATTAAACTATATTGACATTTGTAATATAATTTTTGATAAGTTAGATGTTAGTGTTTTTTTTTTTGAAATTTAATTAATATATATCGTACCGTATGATCGTCTTGTTAACATTTATTTATATAATCAAACTGTATGTTATAATTGGTTAATGTTAAAACATCTTCTTAGATATGTTATTTCAGTAATTGATCCCTCAGAAGTCTCACGAACAGATTATTAAAATTCTTAAACATTATTAACAATCAAATTTTCAGAAAAAATATATATATTAATCATTGGATTATGATTATATCTATATTGATTATTGGATTATGATTTTTAAAATTGAGTCTGAGTCTGACGTGAAATGTTTGTTTGTGATTCAGATTCCATATCCAAAACATTTTTATTTTGTAATCCTTTGTATTTCTTTTCAAATTAAAAAAATACGTGATAATATAGATTTTTATTCCTTTATTATCATAAAACGAGAATGTATTGATATTGTTTTCCTATGTTTTCTGAAACGAGCATGAAATTATACAAATTGTTAAGGATGATTTTCTCCATGTGTGATGAAAACCAAAAGTTAAATTAAATTAAATTTATCTCTCATATATATATATATATATATATATGATGATATTTTGACAATTTTTAATAATTTTTTGACAATAAAACATGTATTATCACTTTATTTGTCGATTTGAATTTATGTTTAAAAAAATATTTAAAACAGATCAATCACAACTTATCACATTGTAAAAAAATTGTCAAAAAATAATTATTAAAAGAACTTTTTTTTAATATATATTACATGTATTTACAAGACATTACTATTAAAGTGTCATTTTTTTTTCAAATATTAATTTTAAGTTTAGTTATGTTACTAGTGTATATTGTATTAAGTTTTATTTTTTTTAATATTCTTTTTTAGGAAGGATTCATTGTTTTTCCTTTTTCAAAAAAATCATAATAACTTTAGTTCTTTCAAAAAAATATAAAAGAATCATTTAAAAATTGAGGAAAGTCCCTTCTTTTTCATTCATTATTAGTCTTAAATTTTACTAATTTTTCTTTTTGGTATTTGTTTATGTTTGAAGTGTTCTTCTCTTTCTCACATGTAGCCACCTAGATTCCATGTTACCCCCTCAGGCAAAAAGAAAAGTGTTTTAGTCATGTTATAAAAAATTGAAAAAGTCTTTAGTAAATAAAAATTTAAAAATACAAAATAATTTGTTAGGACCAATATATTAAAACCTCTATATTAATTTTTTATTTTTACTGTTAAGCATTAATTTTATTTTTATAATAATACTGTGTTGGATATTCTTTTGTCCGATCCAACCTGTGCATCTCATCTTCATTCTTTGTAGTCGCAGACTTAACCACACAAACCCTAATCCCAATTTCATTTTCTTATCTCAATCTCTTCCTTCACTTTGCTTCACCACTATTCTCAAGGTATTCCTTTCCTATTCTTTTATCCTTTACACCCTTTTTGCTTCTTTCAATCATTCTTTTTTTTTTCCCAATTTTTTTTTCAAAATTAGGATTCCTGTACCCATAATTTGGTCACCGATTGTTTCTCAGCCTAGGGTTACTTTAGGATTCTCGATTTAGTAATTTGGGAATTTTGCATTTGTTACGTCGCTGGGGTTTGAGCTTTCAACCCTTTTCATTCATAGAGTAGGATCCACATTTTTTATGGCATTTGAGTGCCCAAATAGGACTGAGGTTTCTCAAAATTCTGCACAATTTGTAGCAAATCCAGGCATAGACACAATTGAACCTAATCAGAGTAGATCCAAATCCTTAACCGAAGGAGTAGCAATCAAAAATCTTTTTCCAGATAGCAAACCTGGGAAGGGTGTGAAGCTTAAGGGAGCATCCAAGATTAATTCTAAGAAGGGAATCAAAGCTCCGGTCAGTGCTTTGAGCCAATCATCAATTCCCGGTGATGTGGTTTTAGATTGTGGTTTGTCCATTACTGACCTTCCTCCGGCGTTAATATCTGAGATTCTGAATTGCCTTGACCCCAAAGATCTGGGCATTGTTTCGTGTGTCTCGACGATTTTCCAAAGAGTTGCATTCGAGCACCATGCTTGGAAGCAATTCTATTGTGAAAGATGGGGGCTTCCAACAACCTCCTTGGTTGTGGATGATGACAAGTCATGGAAGGAAATTTTCATGGAAAGGGAGTTTAGGAGTAAGACTTTTATGGGACGATATAGTATGGAAGTGTTGTATGGTCACACTGAGGCAGTTAGAACTATTTTCCTATTGGCTTCTTCTAAGCTCATATTTACCTCTGGGTATGATTCTGTTGTGAGGATGTGGGACATGGAGAATGGGTTGTCGATTGCTTCATCAAGACCCCTTGGCTGCACCATTCGAGCCGTTGCAGCGGATAGAAAACTATTGGTTGCTGGCGGCACTGATGGATTTATTCATTGTTGGAGGGCTGTAGAAGGACTGCCACACCTGTTTGAGCTTAGAGCCTCACAAAATCAAAATACCGAGGTTCGACTTTGGGGACACGAAGGTCCTATAACTTCCCTTGCTTTAGATTTGACAAGGATTTACAGTGGTTCATGGGACACTACTGTTCGAGTGTGGGACCGTCTTTCAATGAAGTGTATTTTAGTGCTGAGGCATAGTGACTGGGTCTGGGCACTTGTCCCTCATGATACTAGTGTGGCCAGCACATCAGGTTCAGATGTGTATGTTTGGGATACTAGTAGTGGGGATTTGATGACCATTGTTCATAATGCTCATGTTGGTAACACTTATGCTTTGGCACGGAGCCATGCTGGGGACTTTCTTTTTACTGGAGGTGAAGATGGTGCAATTCACATGTATGAGATTGTAAATGATGGTTACGAGTGTAAGGCTTGGCATGTTTCTACTTGGCTTCCTCATTCTGCTGCTGTGTATTCCCTTGCCTTTGAATTTCCATGGCTTGTTTCAGCATCAAGTGACGGCAAGCTCGCTCTTATTGATGTGAGAAACCTGTTGAGGACTAACAAAGGAGCTCTGGGGAAGAGGGTTTCAAAGATAAAGCATTTGGACGGAGACGTGGCTGAGCCTCCACAGAGGATGTTGCATGGATTTAAGATCAATCTTTTCTCTGTGGGTATAGGAGCTGATCGAATTGTGTGTGGAGGTGAAGAAGGTGTTATCAGGATATGGAATTTCACTGAAGCTTTGGAAATTGAGCGCAGAGTCCGCACATTAAGAGGAATACGATTAGAGAACAGAATGAGGCGACGGAAGCTCCAAACAGAGCTTAACAGTAAAAGTGGTCGGACTGATCAGTGTTCAGTTGCTGCCAAGAAGAATTCTGTCACTTGTATCTGGCCCAATAAACGTGGGATCAGTGGAAAGCTTAAAACATAGAGACTGACTATGGTCATCTGATTTGCTTTACTTGCACCAACGGTCCTTTTTTTCACAAAATTCATGTATACGATATTTTAGTTTCAAGCAGGTAAATTGACCAATTTTATGTTTATCTCTACTACTATAATATTAATAGTGTCTGTAGGTAGTGATTACTTCCATCTACTTCTCCATGGTACTGAAAGTGATAGTATTCTCTTTTCTAGAATTGTTTTTAGCCAAAGTGTTTCTATTAGAATTCTGTGTGTTTGATAACTCGTATCGACCATCGATTTATTCTTGCTTGAGAGTTCTAAGAAACTAATAGAGGAACACAGATACAGTCATTTATGTTCTTGGATGATACTTGTTATATAATCATTGCTCTTCGAATCCATTTTTTCAGACTAATATTTTCTGTCTTGTGATATGTCATATCGTGTCAAGCATGTAGACAAAAATATTTGCAACTGTCTTCAAAAATAAAGTTATACAATAACGAAGGACAAAAGAATGTAATTATATATATATATATATATATATATATATATATTTCATTTTTTCTTTTAATTCAGAGGGTGATAAATGTATTATATACCTTTACCAAAATTTCACCCACACTGAGTGTGAGTCCACTTTTGATAGAAACCTGACTTGGAATTATTAAATAACTGAAATAGGCAAATTCTATTATCCTGATCAAATTCGTATTATTGTAGTTGAAAAAATACTATAAGTCTTCGATAAAGAAAATTGATAAAACAATAATAGAATTTGCAGTCATGGTATTCTAATTAGCAAAAACGATATATTTACGAGCATATTAACCATGCCTGTGGAAGCTTAATTTGAATTTGGACAATTGCCATGGATTTCGAGAAGTTTTTTCTTTTTCATTATTTTTCAAAGTACTATTACTGATTATTTTCTTGTTTTAACCTTCTGCAAATAAAAAAAAAAAAAGGAGAGGATGAAAACATAGATTGGATGACGAAGGTTGTTGAGAAATGGGAAAAATGTGATATTTCAATAAGGGAGAAAAGTGTACAATTTTCAATTTCACAACATTGTGTAATGGATGAAGTTATTTTCCCTCGTCTATAATCAAATAGGAAAGCTTTTTAGAAAAACATAAGTTTTTAGTTTCCAACTTTCTTGTGTAATCCGATCAAATAAGAGGTGAAATCAATTTAAGTGGAGAAAGAGAAGTAGCATGAGAATGTTTATTGTTGTTGCTGTAATTGGCATTCTCAGTACAGTTCATGGGCAGCACCCAGACATAGCAAATGCCCCTGCTAATGAGAACAACTATTCAGATGTATCGGCATTGTATGTGCTAGGGGATTCCTCTGTTGACTGTGGAGACAACACTCTGTTCTATCCTTTGCTTCACGGTCGTCTCTCTTTGTATCCATGTAACGGTTCTGATGCCACTCTTCTTCCTCAACTTCTTGGTATTTTTCTATCTTTCTTTTTCTTTTTCCTTATCACTACACTATAGATTTGTAATTTAAGAACCAAATGAGATTCCACATACTCAACACACAACAAGTTATAATTTGAAACAACAACTTTCTTTTTTAAACAAGATTATCTGGGATCAAATCAAGATTCAAATTATATATAGTAATTTTATCAAATAATAAGGTTGAAATACAATTAAAAATATGAAAGTAATTCAAAACAATCTTTTCTTTTTAAATTTCGCATGACTTTTTATTTTTTCTTGAGAATTGATGAAAAAGAAGAAGAAAAACATGGATAATTGAATTGTATATACGATAAAAATGCACAAATGCACACACATAAACTCATTCGAATAAGAATCAATGAATAGTCAAAATGTATGAAATAGTAAGATTCTAATACCTGTCTTTTACAAGATAAAAGAACTCTTATCTTAGTGATTCTAACAAACAAGTCCTATGGAGGGAAATGAAACCATATTTCCTTAGACAGAACTTTTTTAGGAGGTTTTACTGGTCACAGTTTCATCTCCATAATCCAAACAGTACTAATAATTTATGTACCGGAGTCACTCTGTTGCAGCTGAGAAGATTGGATTCACATCAATCCGGCCATTTTATCGTCAGAATGGATCTCTGGAGGAGGTTCTCGGTGGTCTCAATTTCGGATCAACACAAGCTACAATCATGAATCAAGGAAGCTACAGTCACCAGTCTCTCAACCAACAACTACGCCAGGTTTCTGAAACTATGCAGCTGTTGCAACTGCAGCTGACTGAGGACACTGCTCTTCAACTTACAAAATCCTCCATCTTTTTCCTCTCCTTTGGCAAAGAAGATTACATTGAGCTTTTCCTCCACAACTCTTCCAGTTCCAACCACACGTTGCAGCGCGGTGCCCAATATTTTGCTACCATTTTGGTCAACCAGATGGCAAATGCTGCGAGGTATCTTTATAATGCTAATGCAAGGAAAATCACATGTTTGGGAGTCCTGCCTTTGGGATGCACACCTCGTATGGTCTGGGAGTTGAATAGCACGTCATCAGCAGCAGATTCTAATGCAACCGGTTGTGTGGAACATGTCAATGACATGATCTTCGAATACAATAGGTTGCTGGACGAACAAATAGACAAGCTCAATACAGAATTTCCTGATGCTCAGATGGTGTTCTGTGATGTATACAATGGAATGATGGAGATCATCAACGAGCCAAGGCTTTATGGTATGTTTTTCCACCCCTTGATAACTTTGCACTGATGATTTTCCTGTGCTGAATGTTTAGCATCTTAAAACAATTATACCAAGTGTTCTTTATACAGGTTTTGAAGACGTGAAGAGTGCATGTTGCGGACTTGGTTTGAATGGTGCCATGATAGGGTGCATCTCCATGGACATGGCCTGTGATCAAGCTTCAACTCATGTTTGGTGGGATTTGTTTAACCCTACACAAGCAGTTAACAAAATCCTAGCTGATGCAGCCTGGTCTGGCCAAACAATTCCTGATCTTTGTCGCCCTATCAGTATCCATGAACTAGCTAGCATCAAAGTCTAGCATTTCCTATTGATCATGTTATAAAACTTACTAAAGTTTCAGAACACTTAGAAGTAGCTGTGATATATACACTCTGTTTGAACACATGCATAGCAGTAAAAAATCAAACACACAACTTGCAAAGCTGATGCTAACCCCACCTGTAGTGGAAAGATAAAGAAATAGGACCGTATATCTTGAAAACAATTTTTTATTACAATGCCATACCATGATGGAATCTGGTGCTGACATCATTTGTATTTACCTCTGAAATCGATTTAAAGTATGCATTAAAATACTATATTCTTGGAGGAGTAAAGTGATAAACCCTAATTCCTAATTTACAGGTACTGATTCCAAACTCATTTCGTCATTCTCCATGGCTGCCAAAATTCAAACCAGTTTTGGTTTACCTTCATTCTCCATTCCAACCTCAAAACCCAAACCTTACTTCAAATCCTTCACCGTCTCAGCTTCCAAATCCATCTCCGGCCGAAAGCTCCGAGCAGCAGTGATAGGTGGCGGTCCCGCCGGATCCTCGGCCGCGGAGGCGCTAGCTTCCGGCGGCGTTGAAACATTCCTCTTCGAACGCAACCCCCCGTCTGTCGCGAAGCCATGCGGTGGCGCCATTCCTCTCTGCATGCTGGAAGAGTTCAACATCCCTCACCACCTCATAGACCGTCAAGTGACGCAAATGCGCATCTTCTCCCCCTCCAACATCGCCGTTGACTTTGGCAAAACCCTAAAACCGCACGAGTTCATCGCCATGCTCCGCCGCGAGGTCCTCGACTCGTTCCTCCGCTCCCGCGCGCACTCCGCTGGCGCTACCGCGATCGCCGGCCTCGTTACAGGCCTCGACCTCCCAACGACGCCTGCCGCGCCATACACAATCCACTACACAGCCAACGGCTCCTCCCGGCGCTCGCTCGCGGTCGACGTCGTGATCGGCGCCGACGGAGCCAACAGTCGGGTGGCGAGGTCGATCGGCGCCGGTGACTACGCCTGCGCCATCGCGTTCCAGGAACGTATCAAATTACCGGACGAGAAAATGGCGCACTACGCAAATCTCGCGGAGATGTACGTGGGCGGCGACGTGTCGCCAGATTTCTACGCGTGGGTTTTTCCCAAGTGCGACCACGTGGCAGTGGGGACTGGTACGGTGCGTGCAAAGAAAGATATTAAGGTGTACCAGCGCGGGATCAGAGAAAGAGTGATGCCGAAGATCAACGGTGGGAAAGTGATCAAAGTGGAAGCACACCCTATTCCGGAACACCCGCGTCCGGTTAGGGTGAAGGGACGCGTGGCACTCGTAGGTGACGCTGCAGGGTACGTGACGAAGTGTTCGGGCGAGGGTATCTATTTTGCGGCGAAATCGGGTCGCATGTGCGGAAACGCTGTCGTAAAGGCTTCGGAGGGTGGGGAGAGGATGATCGACGAGAGTGATCTTAAGAGGGAGTACCTAAAGCCGTGGGACGCGGAGTATGCTATGACGTTTAGGTTTTTGGATCTGTTGCAGAGGGTTTTCTACGGTAGTAACGCGTGCAGGGAGGCTCTGGTGGAGCTTTGTGGGGACGAGTACGTTCAACGTATGACGTTTGAGAGCTACTTGTATAAGAAGTTGGCGTCTGGCACACCCTGGGAAGATGCTAAGCTTCTCATCAACACCATTGGCACCATGGTTAGGTCTAAAGTTGTGGAAACTCGCATGAACAGATTCATTCTATGATTCTTTATATCTGTTTTCTATCATTCTATGATTTTTTGTTGCATCTTGTATTATCATTCTAGTGGACCAAAATTGATAAAAAATAATGCGTGTGATTAAATAAAGATTACAAACTCTTACAAAATCCAAGCAAAAGAAAAAATAGGCACATATCAAGATTCAAAGAAAGATACAAATTTGAATTAAGTAACATAAGTTTTACAAACTTTACTGATGTAATATTTGATTTGACCTTCTAGCGAACACACACATTTGATGCAGAAGGTGTATTTTGATTTTGGAATGGAATTTAGATAATATTTATTGCATGATTATTTGTTACCAAGAGTAGTTGGAAGCATTGATGAATCAATCAACTGCTTTTACACTGAACTTGTTTTCATCCCAAGACAATAAAAGCAGTGTCTAACTTCACTTGTCCATCCAGATCACACATCGGAGACTCTTTCCTTCAATCAACAAATCAAAAGCTTTGTTGATATCCTGAAACTGCACCTCATGTGTGACAAACTCATCCAGATTCAGTTCCTGTTGGCAATACAGATAAACTTCTCATCATGGCACTATTATTTTTACATAATTATTACCATATCAACAGAGCAGATAAAGAACACATAGACTTAAAAAAAAGTAGAAGATGTTGCACATAGTACCTTATCCAGGTAGCGTTTCATGAGAGTAGGTACATCAGTCTTAGGTTTGAGTCCTCCAAATAAGCATCCCCTGAGTGTCTTCTCACTGAGCAGTACTTCACCACAGTCAAGGCTCAACTTGGATCCTGGCTTGTCCAATCCTACAACTACCGTTTTTCCCCAAGCCTGTTGGCAAAGTAGCAGTTAACAACATTCAACAAGTTTTCATGATTTATTCTTCAAAACTATTGCAAGTGCAACTGCTACTTCTAGTGGATTTTCAAGTTATTTGGTAAAAAAAGAACACTACTAGTGCTACTTTTGGCTGAGTTTCAAGCTTTTTGCTAGAAAGGTTCTTGAAAATTATAATGCAGTTACTGCTTTTATCGCATATTTCTGTCTGCCTATAAACCATAGTGAAATGCATGTTTGAGAATTAGATAGATATAGGGAGAGGGATAGAGAGAAAAGGGGAGAGACCCTTCTACTAGAAGCGTATGCATCTTCCATCAGTGATGCCTTGCCAACACATTCGAAGCAATAGTCTGCTCCCCCATCAGTCATCTCAATGATTATCTGCTAAACAATCACTCATGAGACAAGGAAATTTCAAGACTTAAGGCTGTTGAATTAAACATAGATTGGACCCAAGAAGAGGGTGGACCTGGCTCACAGTTTTGTCTTTACTTTCTCCAGAATGGACAAAGTCAGTGACTCCAAACTTTTTTCCTGAGTAGATCAGAGAAACAAACTCAAAATCAGTTACATAATTTGATCACAACAATAACACAGAAAAACTTATCTAAACATTCTCATTAAGCACATAGAGCATTACCAACTTCATATTTCTCTGGGTTGATATCCACACCTATAATCTTAGTTGCTCCACAAATTCTAGCTCCCTCAGCAACCTATGAAACCATTCACTTGCAATGAGCTTTTCAGTACTATAAATAAACCACTAAACAAACAAAACAAATTTAAGTGGAATCCTTACAGCTAATCCAATACTTCCCAGCCCAAAAATGGCTACTGTAGAGCCTGGCTCCACCCCTGCAGATTTCCAAGCAGCACCTACTCCTAAAAGTGGAAGTTTAATCAAAATATTGAATTAGATTAATGTTGTTAAAACCTTTATTTGTTACCAGATATTCTGTCTATAATTTATATTATGTAACTGTTTAGGAAATTACCAGTTGATATTCCACAGCCAAGTAGGCATGCCAGCTTGGGTGGTATTGGTAGATCAACCTTGGTTAGATGGGCAGTGTCAATCACAGTGTACTCACTAAAACTAGAAACAAACATGAAATGCTGTATGATCTCTCCTTTTGAATCCTTGAATCTTGATGTGCCATCTCTAGGCATCCAAGGAGAGAATTCAAAAGGAAAATTTGAACAAAGATTGCTCCTGCTTGATTTGCAATCTAAACACTCCCCACAATCAGCTAAGAAAATTGGGACAACCAAATCTCCTTTTGTAAGTTCAGTTACACCCTCTCCAACACTTTCCACAACCCTGGATCATGTCAATAGTGGCTGGAACATCAGCATTCAATGAAACTTGCAGAACAGATAAAATGGTTCAAGGTTGCAAAAATAAATATAATTAGTCATATAATTTTTTCTTAAAGCAATGTTTATAGTACTGCTGTTAAATAATGTGGAGAAATATTGCAGACATTCTTTGCTTTTTTATTGAATCCATTCTAAAAATTTGAAAACTAAAATCTGCCTTATAGCTGCCTGATCCTTCCTCGAGGGATTTTGTTTAGAAAATTAGCTACTTCCTAAACAATTTTTCCACGTGTAACACCACAACTAAGTTCAAGAAAACAAAAAAGAAAAAGAAAATAACCGAAATAAGGAATAGAAAATATAAACCATTTTTGTAAGGACTATGGAACAAGGAAGACAGTAATGTTTGACCAAACACTGATATATTAAAAGCACAAAAAGTTTTTGCTCATACAGAAAGACCATACAAAGTAACAATACATGCATAAATAAATACTGAATTCCTTTTTTCCTTATGCATGTGTAACTTTATCCAGTAAATAATATTATGGAATCAAAAAGAGTAAAAGGCATACACTCACCCAACAGCCTCATGACCCAAGATTCTTGGAGAAGGATCCTTCAAAACACACAAACAGAAAAGTTATTGAAAAAACCCATTAAGAAGTTCCACTTTGGCATAAAAGAAAGAAAAAGTAATACAGATCAAAAGAATGATAGAATACATTAACAAATCCTTGCAAAAACATTAACAGAAAAAGCAAGGATTCTATCATTCTTTTGACTAAGAAGAATCCTTCTGTTGTGAAATTCAAGAACATCCCAAACACCCTAAAGAAACATCATAAGAATAATGAAAAAGAAAGTAACAGGTACTCATGACTCAATTACAGCAATAACAAATCCTGTTCTGTCTCTTTTGTAAGTAAAATGAGATTTTTTTCTTCACTTATATACTGTAAGATTGATTTTATCTGTCAGGAGGTAAAGATGAATCTGAACATAAAGAATCATACAAAGGAAAAAACATGATGGCAACCTGCATATTCCAAAATGTAACATCGGTATGACAGAGAGAAGTGCATATAACACGAATCCTTGCTTCACGAGGCAATGGAGGTGCTACAAGGATCTCCTCAATAGTCAGTGGAGAGCCAGGCTTGCGGCAAATCGCAGCTACAGTTTGCAAATAAAGAACACAGTTTTATACAAATGAAGCATTAAAACTAACCTTGAAACATGTGATAAAACTCTGAAAAAGTAATAAAAGAGAGCATATAGAAACTCTTTGTTTCCATGAATCATGGCTTGGCATACCTTTACATTTCAAGGGGCGTCCTTCAGTTGCTGTTGGTAGATTACCTGCCATGGCGATCAGAAGCAAAATCAAGATAATGAGCTAATAAGTGCAGCAAAAAGTTGGGAAATGATCTAACTGTATGCATTAATATATAGCATTGATTAGGAGGGAAGAGGCTTATGATAAGGTTGATACTCTTTAACTCACGATTTGATTCCTAAAATCATGTTTGACATTTGCTGTAGTTACCGACATCTACACGAAATCAATCGTCTATGAAAATCTTTGAACTCTATATTATAATAGCTTTGTGTTTGACCAAGAAGTTTGATAAGATAATTCTTTTTCACATGAGATTACGAATGTTTCATGCCAAATTTGGATTTTTTTTTTATGAAATTAAAATTGTAGAATTTTATTATATTAATGGGTTATTTAATGTTAGATAATTTTAAATTTCATCTGAAAAAAATTTAAGAAGTCAACATTCTTCATAGGTTTAAATTCACCTATTTTCTCTTCATTTGTTACTTAACTCGAGTTTAGTTGATTCGTCATCTATACGAAGATTTTCCGGTATCTACGTTTGTTTTCAAGTTTATCTTTTAAATAAAAGTTTTTTAAATTAAAATAATTATTTTAATAATTTTATTCGTTTTTTTTAAATTTAATCATTTTTTTATTTAGCCTGTTTTTAAATATTATAATGGGCTACTTCCCAACTCACAACTTGATTCGTAACATCATGTTTGACATTTGCTGTATTACAAACATCTACACGAAATCAACTATCTTTAAAAGTCAGTAAAGTTTATATCAAGAACTTTCTGTTTGACGTGGAATTTTAATATCATAATTGATTTTTATAAAACATTAGGAATGTTTGATGCCAAAATTGTTAATTTTTAGTAAAGAAATTTTCATTTTAAAATTCATTATTTTAATTGGATTATTTAATGTAAAATAATTTTAAATTTCATCTAGAGAAATAAGTTAAAAATTTGGCTTACAACTTGTCAAGTGTTAATAAATGTTTTTTATTAATAGTTTTTAATTTTTTATTTAATTTCTTTTTGTAAAAAATTATGTTGTCAAGTATCATCTTGTATCATGGTCTTGAATTCAATTTAACTTTTATATATGTTTCTTTAATTTAATAATTTCCCTTTATTAGTTTCATAGTATACTAATATTTTAATTAAAAATATTTTTTAACATATTATTATATATTATTAATTTGTTTTGTCCTATATTATCAAAATAATATATTATTATTATATATGTTAAAAAGTTATTTTTAATAAAAATATTCATATGATATTTATATAAATAATAAAATTTATTTCAAATTTAAAAAAGAGATAATATTGTTTTATTTAAAATAATAAAACTAAACTGGATTAAAGAGACTTGTATTAAAACTAAATTAACATCAAAATAATGACATTTGGTAATACTCTATGTTATGTGTCCTACTAAGAATTTAACATGTGAAAAGAAAATTACAAAATAAAGTTGAAAGAAATTAATAAAAAATAAAAACCACACATTAACAATGAGATGTCATTATTACTGTCATTATTATATATTTTTTAAAAGAATGTGACACTTTTTTTTAATTAAAACTATTTTAAAAATAAATACCAACTAAATATACTCTCACCGAATCTCACTAAAGTGGATCTTTATGCGTTTAAATTTACTTATTTTTTTTTTTTAAACTTGATTTTAATGATGTGTCATTACTTGGACTAAAACCAAAACATTGACATGATTATTTTTTATTAATATAATTATATTTATTTTATATATATATATATATATATATATATATATATATAATGTACATATTTATTTTTTAAGTACTAATTTTAAATAAAATTTTTAATCAAAATAAGTATTTTATTAATTTTATCTTTTAAATAATTTTTTAAAATTTTTAATCATTTTTTATTTAATTTTTTAATTATAAACTATATACAAAATAAATAAAATATTTATAATAATATTATAAAAGAAAATATTTAATTTTATGATGATAATAAAAAAATCATTTTTTATTATCATAAAATAAAGTGTTTTCCCTAGTTGAAGTTGTATTGCGATATTAAATTAGCAGAACTATTTTTTTTTCTTTTTAAATCAATGTCCTTTTAAGTCAATATTAATTAAGATTTTCCGGACACTATCTTTTCAAGAAGGAGATTATACTTTTTTTTTCTGTAATATTTATTGTGATTACTTTTGTTAATATTTTAATGATTTTTATTTTATCATCAACACATTATTTTTTCAATAGATTGTTAAGATTTTCTTCATAATATCAATTAAGAAAGGTTTCGGCTAACATTATTGAGGATTATATTTTTTATCAATGTGAACTGTGGAAAATTTATTGATTAAAAATTAACAAAAATTTCAAATATATTGTAAAAATAATCTTAATCAATATCGGTTTAAATAATGATGATATAAATTTATTGAATACAATAGTTAATATTAATGGAACAAAACTTTTACAAATATAAATTAAAACAATCTTGACGAGCTTTGACAAAAAAAAGTATCAGTTAATAATAATTAAAGATATCATCAATATTAACACTTTTAAATCATTAATTTTTTTTAATATTTAACTATGTTTTAGATTTAATGGCAACTGAAATACTTTACTCCTGAAAAAATAATTTAAAATTTTCTAAATTTAAATTTCCAACTCTAAAACAATCCCTCTAAAAAAATAAACAATTTTCAGTGAGATTGGTTTGAATTTAATGTATTTAAATGAATTTAAAAATGATAAAAATAAAATTTTTGAAATTTTAAAACGGAAAAATGATATTTTAATATATATAATTTTTTTACATTTGGTATTATTTTTCCTTAATTTTTTTTATTTTAAATAAAAATTAACTTTTTGTAATATTTAATTTTTTTGTTATTTGTGAAATGAATGAATGTAAAGTTGTGGTAGCATATCATTCCTCATTAAAACGTGTTGGGTTGAGTCATTTCATTGGCCTAACATTTCCCTTTATCTTAAGGCATCGACATGAGCCACGTATCGTTTCCCTTTTTCTTCGGTCGAATGAAGAAACATAAGTTTTATGGTATCTTGTCAGAATGGTAATGTATATCTGTTGTTTGAAAGTCTTCTATTATCTGCAACCATTCATATTATGCCTTTTTTGCTTTATCCTTGTATTCACATTCTTAAAATGGATAACCTCCTTGTGGTTTCAATCACTAAAATACTAAACTTATATAAACATCATCAATCACTTTCCATTTTAAATTCTAATATTACATTTCTATTAAAAGTAATGAATATAGCTGACCTGGAGCATAAAACATTTCTATTAAAGTAACAGCCACAGCAGAGGAACTCTCGAAGAAGAGGAGAAAACGAAGAAAGAAAAAAAAAAACTAAAAAGACATACAAATTTAATACATAGGCGTATAATAATTTTCTAATGCTTGATTTAACCCAACATCAATAGATTCTATTTACATCTTATAAATATTATCATTGAAAAAATATCATCCGGTTAGATTCGTTCTAGTTATTCAGTAAACTAATTTAATACAGCTTATTTATTAGTTACTTGAAAGTTTTTGAATCTAACCCAATTCACTATAAGTGAGTGGATTAAACAAGTGGGTTTGCTAATTCTTTTAATTAATTTTTTTTAATCTCAAAAAATAATAATTTTTTTAATTCAAATATAAACATTTTTTAATCCAAAATGATATTAACCTTAAAAAACAACTAAAAAAAATATAATACAATCCAAAATTATGATATAAAACTAAATACAAAAGACAAAACAAATAAGAGTATTGCTTGGAGAAATCCATATTTTTTTTTAAATATTTTTTTCTTCATCTCAACTATAATATAATAAAAAAGATTGGCTAATAATATTAAAAGACAAAGTAATAATTATATAAGTTGATGAGTCAATTCAACTCACCACAAGTTTAACCAAGATAAATCAATCTAATTTATTAGAAGTTCAATTCGAATAAATTGAATTCTTAATGAGTTGAGTTCAAATTGATAAATATTAAAATTTTATATATTTTTTTCAACCTAATTTGACCTGAATTCCGTGGTGAACTAAATTAACTCATAAATTCTAAATTATTTTTTATTATATAAAGACTCGAGGTAAAAAAAATATAAAATAAATCATAAATCTACAAATAATTATCAAATTACTATAACTATGTTTGATAAGTTAAAATTATTTTAGTTTTCTTTTATCAATAACATAGAATTTAAATATATTAGTGAAAATACACGTATCCTTTTACATGTATATCTATTTTTATTGATGAAAAAGTAAAAAAGTAATTGTTTTAATTATTATTAGAATATAAATGTTAATAAACGTAGACAAAATACATTTCTAAAAATAATTATTAAAAGACATATAAAAAAATTAAAAGATAAAATTATTTATATTAATAAGGGTAAAATTTATAATGAAATGTGTATAGAAAAAAAGGGT
>NC_028356.1:3222070-3225091 GCF_000741045.1 Vigna radiata var. radiata | reverse complement strand
ATATATATATATATATATATATATATAAACATTTTTCTAGAAATTTAGAATAAAATTTTACCATTTATTAAGTAATTTGAAAAGAAAAAATATATTCAACTCCATTAATGAGCCATGTAAATGCTCCATTAATGTAGTGAGAGAAAGAGAAAGATGGTTTAGGATAGTGGAGAGATGTAGGGTATTTTTGGAATAAAAGAAAATAGTGAAGTGATGTAGAATATTTTTGAAAGAATTTAAAATAGTGGGGAGGTACAGGTCCCATTTTGGGAGGTGGAGGGAGCAACACCCATATACTTTTTATGAGTTGCTTAATTAAAAAAAAAAACACTCTCTTTTCCACAATTTATAGCAGTTATTTTCACTCTATAGTTTCCTTTTATATTCTACATGTATAAATAATGAGTTATTCAAGTTTGGACATATACTACAATAATTAATGGTATTACATTAATGATACATTTGAAAATATATGCATTTTTAATGATGATCTAAAATTCAAACACAAAACACTGCTTCGCACACATCATACAATGTGGTGGAGACAACCATTATCAACTAATTATGAAAAAATTTATGATAAAATATGATTAACTTTTTAATGATATGCTAATGTACATGTGCAAGTAATGAGTTAATGAAGTTTAGGCATACCATAACCTCTGCATAAGATGAAGTTAAATATTCTAAATTGAGAAAGAAGATAGAAAAATAATGGAAAAAAAATACATAAGAAACTCGCTTGGTTTTGCAGCCAAACAGGAGAAAGGATGCTGCAGCGAAAGGCACAACCGTAGCAACAATAGAGATGATTGGTAACGGAGGTTCAAAAATCAAACCATTCTGAGAATATAGAGGAATTGAAATTTGACATAAGAAATGAACAATGCGACTGTATTTACTGAAATAAAGACAATGAACCACTCCTTATTCTTTCTTGTCACCTGTGTAGCCACAGTTATCCCAGACTTTGCTGCTTTGGCATCACCTTTTACCTCTTCAGATGATGGCAAAATGTCGTTATTGAATAAGCAAATGCAGTATGTTCCGTCATTATTGGGATCCTTTTGTTGAAATGTAAAGGGTGTTGCTCTCTCCACCACCCCAAATGCTCCCTCCATCTCCACACTCTTTTTTTATTCCAAAAACATCTTTCCTTAACCAGAAAAGATTGTAGATTTTGCAGAAAAGATTGTAGATTTCATGGGGCTTTACATCTTTTGGAAGGCCAGCGACGAAGAGGGTGCGAACCTCGTTCGTGGAGGGTGGAGGAGCGCTGTAAGAACCGAACATGGCTTGCTGTTGATGCTGAGCCACGTATGGCGGATGCCCGTTGTGCGGGCCAGTGGGACAACCGCACCGAGTGGCGGTGGTACCACCGCCAACAACGGAGGAGGTTGCGGAGGTGGCAGTTGATAGTACTGGTGGTAAGTGAGAAGGCCTGCCTGTTGGGGCTGTGAGGCAACCATGTGGGCCATGGAATTTTGGTTTATTTTTTGCTAAATTATTTCATTCGGTTTGTGGGCTTAAACGGATGTCCACATCCATTTGTCCTTCAACAGAAGTCCACATTCGTTCACCCGTTCACGGATCTTGATATCCGTTTAAAAGTTCAACGCATATTCATATCCGTTTAAATATTATTAAAGGGTAAAGTAGGAATGAGGAGGTGCATCGAGCAATGTGTGGAGGTGGAAGGAGTAACTCCCAAATGTAAATTGATTTTGTGTTTTGGGGTTAAAAGATAAAAATCCAATATCAGTAAAGACCCAATAGCATTCTAAAAAATCCTATCTAGAAGGATTTTAGAATGATCTACAAAAATATCTAGAGATGCTTATCCATAAGATGCCTCTAGATAAGTATAGAATTATAGGAATGTTTTAGAAAGTTTTAGAGAATGAATGTTGTGGTGACAAGATCCTAACCATTGATTAAGGAGGTGCCACTAGTATAAATAAGGGATGATTGTATCATTTGTAAGCAAGTAAAAAAGGATTAGAAGCATTCAATACAACAAGTCTTTCCTTCTCTCAAAATCTTCCAACCTGTCCCAATCTTAAACACTTCCTTCTAGCCTTTAAAGTTTCCTCCCAACAAAGTGGTATCAAGAGCCATAAGATCATCATATAAATGGAAAATACTAGAGTTCCCTTTTAAGTCTCGATGCTCACCAAGAGCAACTATGACAATTGGAGCTTAAGGATGATTGCTCTCCTTGGTGCACATGATGTCTGGGAGGTGGTCGAGAAGGGCCACACCGAGTCAAAGAATGTAGAGAATCTTTCTCAAGCTCAGAAGGATAGCTTGAGAGACGCAAGGAAGAGAGACAAGAAAGCTCTCTGTCTAATCTATCAAGGATTAGATGAAGATACTTTTGAGAAGATTTCTGGAATCAAGTCAGCCAAGGAAGCATGGGAGAAGCTCAATATCTCTTACAAAGGAGCAAATCAAGTAAAAAAGGTACGTCTTCAAAATTTAAGAGGAGAGTTTGAAGCTTTGCATATGAAGGAAGGTGAACTAGTCTCTGATTACTTTTCAAGAGTTTCAACGGTTACTAATAACCTAAAAAGAAATGGTGAGAAGCTAGATGATGTATGAATTATGGAGAAAATTCTTAGATCATTAAATCCAAAGTTCGAACATGTTATTACCATTACTGAAGAAACAAAAGACTTAGAGGCCATGTCAATAGAGCAACTTCTTGGTTCGTTGCAAGATTATGAAGAAAAGAAAAAGAAGAAAGAAGAGATCATGGAGCAAGTCCTCAAGGCACACGTTGATTCAAGAAAAGAAGAAAATGCACATAACTAACCAAGGCGAAGTTATAGTCAAGAACAAGGACGAGAGCGTGCATATGGACGTGTGATGAGTGCATATTTATGTCCACATTTACGCTTTAAAATTCAAANTTTTGATNAAATTCTTGTGCTTAAATGATTGATTTAATATGAATTTATGACGATTGGATTTATTGGGTTTGGGAACTAAAGATGCTTAAAATGTGATTCTTAGTTGCAT
>NC_028356.1:3202640-3214785 GCF_000741045.1 Vigna radiata var. radiata | reverse complement strand
TTAGGGAATCTATCAACAAATGCATCAAGTCAAGTCAAGAAAACATTAACTAAGAAGGGTATACTTCAAACCTTGTAATGAGGACAACCCCAAAAATTTCTCCCAACATTCTTCGTAGTTCTGGCCACTTTGATTACTGCAATATCACCACAATAACAAGTAGGGATTAATCCACCTCTCCTACAAGCACCACCATGGGACGAACGAGAAGATCCTTTGACCTAACTTTTCGAAAACGAAGAACACCCTTGTGAAGTCATTCCTATGTCTCCCTAAACACTTTCCAAACCTCAAAGACCAATTGGGAGGAAACCAAACCCTAACCCCTCTTACTTTTTAACCACTGCCACGTTAACTTTAATGAAAATCACATCTTTACCCTCAGGCAACCACATTATGAACCTAAACAGCCACGTTTGCGCAGATCACTCCACGCTGTCAGCTGAATCGTTAAATATTTAACGCCGTGACCAAAAAGGACTTAATTGTACACTTTTTTCACAAGTTTGGACCACATTGAACTTTTCAAAAAAGGTTGGACGCACTTGAACATTCCCCCCTAAAGAGGGACCGAAAAAGGTATTAAGTCTTCTTTCATTTGATACAAATGCATGTTGATTAACTACTTTAGGTATAATTTTAGTTTGTTTTGACCGATTATTTTCGTGTTCTTCTTCCTAAGCGCATTCTGCTTTCTCTCTTACTGTTAGCAACACCTTATTCCGACGAACCCACTTTTTTAAGGTCAGTTTCATTTTCAAGAACTTGTTTGTCGTTGTTGTTTGTGGTTCATATTACACAGTACATATTATACATCTAAGCTTTAGGGTAGAATTGAGAGTATATTGAAAACAACTCCAAATGACTTGAAACCTTGTTCAAAGAGAAGCCCCACAAAAAATTTTAGATCAAAATTCAAAGTCTAACTATTTTAAATATTTTTACAAAGTTTGAAAAAACAACAAAATAAATTTTTGAAAAATAAAAACCAATGTTCTCTAGAGAATCTAGAAGGATTAACAAGTTACACTAGCTACCACACTTTCAGGAACTTTTTTCTACCCCTAATTCATATATAATAATAGCAAATCGGACAACCAGAGTAAATGTTATGATCATTTAAAGATTTATTGCTATTTATTTTCCAAATAATTTTTATAACAGAAACTCAAAGTAAGAGCTCATGGTGTTTTTCTGGTGAATTAGGGATTCTAAAAGAGTGGTAAAAAAAAATCCAACCAAAATCAACAACAATAGTTATCAAAACAAAAAATCACATGTTAATACTATTATTGTTATAATAGCTTTTGTGTTTTTGTTTATAGTTCATAGTTCATACGGTATAAAATACCAAAAACTAAATCATATTTGTTTTTATTCTTCAAGTCTCGTATAATTGTAAAACAGAATCACAACTAATTAAAAAAAATTGATTAACATTAAATAATGACAAAATTTGACATCGAACAATGATAATATCCAATGTCAATTTATTCTATTGGAGACGTCGGATTATTCTACTTTTAACGTCAATTAATGTCTTTTGATAAGATGTTAGTCTCGAATTCGACGCTGTTTTTGGTATTTATTAGATGAGGCAGAGTTGAAGCTAAAAACACGTATATAAAATAAAGAAGATAAAGTTTACGTGAGTGCCGTGTATGGTACAGTGATGATAGTAGAAAGGTAGATGCTTAAGTTATATGATAGAGAACTGTGTTTTGCTAAACTTTAGGGATCTTTTATGGAATTAAGAAACTTTAGGGTTCTTTTATGGGATCTTTTGTAGCAAACAAACTTTATTAATTGCTTCACAAACATATCATACAATGTGGTGGAGAGACAGCAACCATGGACTAAATAAGACAGAAAAAGGATAAAACCTTAATTATATGCTAAGTAATAAATTACTCAAGTTTAGGACGATACCATCTAGACCAAATGAGGTCGTACGAATAACCTAAATTGAAAGAGAGGAAACAATAGTAATGGGAAAAACCCCATTGTAGCCACTACATATGAAAACTTTCTTGTGTCTTCAAATATCAGAAAAGATGTCACAATGAAAGCCACAACCATAGCAGCAACAAAAATTATTAGCAAAACAGGTCCAAAAGTCAAGCTGGGATGTAATGATATCACAAATTCACTTTTTGCTAGTCTTGATGAAGTGGAATTTGACAAGAAAGAAAGTATAGAAGCAGAAGAACTGAATAATGCTATTGCATTTGTGAGGATGAAAACAATGAACCAGTCATTTTTCTTGTCACCTGGAGCCGTCAGAGCAGCTGCAAACGCCACTGTAGCAACAAGTGTTGCCACAACCATTCCAGAATTCGCTATTCCTTTGGCAGATTCCTTGATCTCATCAGATAACTTTTTGTGTTCATCATAAAATACATTTATTAGTCTCTTCCCCTTCTTGTTTTTCATACTCCTTAATTCATCAGGAACAAATTTTTCCACTTTCTATTTATCAAACAAAAGTAAGTGTCAAGATTTCTCGAACCGATATCTTACAATACTAATTAATAAAGAATAAAGAAATAAATGAATTCTCACCTTGAACCATGCGATCTCTTCTTTCATTTGAATGCTTGCTCTTTATAAACCGGATAATACCTGGAATTGAAGTGGTAGATGTGCAGCCATGTGCAGAAGGTTATTTCCTTCAATGTCCACTGCTCCTATTATCTGCTCTCTCGTAAAATTTATAAAGCTAAAGTAATCAAAATGTCGATATTGAACAATGCAGTGAAGTAGGGTCTGTCCATTATTGGAGTTTCCTTTGAATAGATGACGTTTTAGACTAAGAAAAAATCTCACAGCAGAATCGAGTCCTGATTTTATTGCATCAAACAAGACTGACGAGGGTTCAGTGATCAATTCGAATATCTCTTCCTCTGGCAATCTTGTAAACTCATAACATATATTCTTGAACAACTTCATTTCCGTTGATATATTGCCATAGTTTTTTTCTGATTTCATGTCTTCATTGTTGCAAGAAATGATTTACACAAGAAGAAAGAAAAAAGATTAACGTTCTTAATTATGAAGCAAACATTTTTTTGTTATTTTATCTCAATTTAAGATATCTATAATTTACTCTTTACATACAAAAAGTGCAAGATATTTTACTCATCAGTTAATAAACATTTGTATAGTCAGACTAACTTAACAATCAAGTAATCTAATATCATTATTCTAAAATATCATTATAGCACTGAATATTAACAATTATGGACTAATTGATCCTATCTTTTTGTTCGAATAAATACATAAGTTTTTAAAATAAGAATTAAAATGATGAAATTGTTGTCAAAGAATATACAATCAAAGAAAGAAAGAAAAAAACATTTTGTATCTGTGAAAGCTTACTTATAATTTCTGAAGGCTTACGCGCCAGCATATGCAAGGCTGTTAGCCTCTCTTCTGCCACTTGATATCTTGCAGAGACCAATTTTATTCGATGTCTATCGAATACACTTTTTGCCGCATCTGTGAAATGATGGTGAACAATATGTACATGTACAAATTTGACTATGAAATAGACATTACAACTCAACTTTTCTCTCTTACTTAGTTTTAAGTTGAAAATAAATTCTCATTTATTACAACTGTCGTGTTCCTGTTTAGAGATAAAGAACAATTATAATAGGTGCCTGTAATGAAGAGAACATGTGAACAATGTTTATCCACTAGTCTTAACATAAGCTAAGAAAGTAGAGTGTCTTGTTAAGACTTGTGTTTGATCATATCAGTTGAGTGGTTTGTATAACAAATAGTAAAAGACAGACAGGTACTTTAAAAGAAATGGATAAATAAGGTTGTTTAATTAGTAGAAGATGCACTTACCAAACATGTTGTTGATAATACTCATAAAATAGAGTTTTTCAATATCCTCGTAATCCATTATATCTAAGAGGTCATTATGGCATAAATATGCCACAATTGTTTGGTTGGGCACATCATCTGAAGCTGCTACTGGTATATTGGGATTCATAATTTTCTAACCAATTAGTTAGACCTCAAAATTCCCAGTATTTTGTTGTTGCTTTCTTCTCCAGTCTCCTCTGCTTTATATTATTATCACTTCATTATTTTTTAGTACAACAACTGATAAAAAATATTATAAGATTTTTATTATAATTAGAAGTCCCAAGGAATTAAATACTAAGCAAAGGTTTTTTTATCTGTGAATATTAAGACAAACAAAACACATTGTTTTATTTTTCTTTAACTATTTTCAGTTGACATTGAGGGGAAAGCAAAGTCCAACAATTTAAATTACAAATGTTCTAAATTGAATATGAACACAATAAAGTATAAATATAAAAAAACCAAGATGTCCTTTAATCATGTGTATGATTAGAAATCTGAGGAATTAAATACCCATAAAGGTTTTTCTTATCTGTCAAGGACAAATAAAACACATTGTTTTTCTTTTAACTATTCTCAGTCAACATTGACGGAAAGCAAAGTCCCATTTTAAATTACAAATGTACTAAATTGGAATATGAACAAAACAATAAAGTATAGAATATAAAAAAACCAAGATCTCCTAATCATGTTTATGAATCCGAGGAATTCAATACCAATCAAAGGTTTTCTTTTACAACATGATTAAGAGTATGATGTATTGTGTTGTGAATTATAGTTTGAACGCATGTATGTACAAAGTATGTGAATTATGTAAGTGTAACAAAGTGATGGTTGGTGTAAATGTAACAAGTATGGTTATTGGACATAATTCCATGATCCTCAAGGGAGGTTACATGGTGGTGCCCTGTAGTTTGTTGTGATTGACCGTATGAATGGCTGGAGTTCCAGATGGGATTATCCTAACATTCTAATGATCATCCATGCTCAATTAGAGAGTGATGAGTCATGTGGTGAGAATAACAGGAGGTCCTAGTAATATGTGCTATGTGGAGGCCTATTATTCGGTAAAGGGCTTAGACTTGTGTGTGGTCGGGTGAAACCCTCGGCAATGGCTTTGCAAAGCAGTAGGGCCACAACAAGTGCACAAACTCCTAGAACTTGACATTTCATACTAGTCCGGATGGTCAAATCACGTGTTGGTCATTGGTATCAACAAAATGCATTTGGTCATAGTCTGTATGGTGTTATGGTCCTTGCATGCTTGAAATACTTGATTGATAACATGCTTTTTATACCTAGCTTATCCTTGCAATTGTGTGTTTTGTATGTGTGTGACTTTCCCCTTGCGATAATTATCGAAATCCTTTGATGTGAGCAGAAGTTGATGATGATGTGCCTTTGGAGCAAGCGTTGGAGAATGAAGAAGACCCAACTCCGAGTTCTTAAGACTTCTACTAGTTCTTAGTTTAGATAACTCTTTATTTGGAAATGACTTCTAGTCTTATTTTATCATGACCTGTATTTTGAAAACACTCTTCAGACCTCTTTAAATTTTTAGTTGTTCATGTATTTTGGAGAATTATCAAACTTGTATTAAATTTTAAATTTCCAGCCAAATTTGGATGACTGTATGCATCTAATATTGGTATTTCACTCTCTCAACTGCTTTTACATACTATAATAGTTGAATCATATTATATTGTATGTCCATATAATATTTTGGGATGTCACAATATTAACATTGTCTTTAAATTTATTAAGAATATTTTTTTTTCAAAGTGAAAACTACATAAATTCTTTTGATAAATTAAAAAAAAAATTGCTTTATATGACTAAAAAATTATCTCATTCTTCTGTCCATAAATATAATATACTTAATGTTAAGACAATAAACGTATATTTTTTCAATTACGAAAAAAAGTTAAAAAAATCATAGATAATATCCTACAACGTATAAAAATAAAAACACTAAATATATAATAATAAAAATAATAATACTAAAAGAATAATAATAATAATAATAATAATAATAATAATAATAATAATAATAATAATAATAATAATAATAGAAAAGAGTCAGAATCATAATTTATTAAAAAAAAATGTAGAAAAATCTTAAAAAAGAAGAAGAAATGGTTTGAGAAACCAGATTATGTAAGAGAGTTAGTTATTTGTGGTAAACAGGTATAATGTGTGAAACAGTTTCTTTTAATTGAGTGTGCAAAATTAATGTAATATGTATTTTCATTCACAATGATAAATTAAGATTACATATTTTTTCATAAAATTATTTGAAAACATTTTTGAGTAACAGATAAGATTTGACATTACTATTACATATTCACAATGGAATATCAATTATCACATAATTCTTAATAAAAAAATTTGTTTATTAGTTGATATTTTTAATTTTGAAATTTAAATCTTTTGAGAGTTTTTTTAACAAAAATTCTAATTATCAAACAAAATTCAATATTTGACATGAGAATTAGTAATCTTCAATATTTTAGATGAAATCTTAGTTATCAAGTATATTGAGATTTAACATAATAATAATTTTGTAAGTTTATTATAAATATGAAATATGTTCAAGACTCAACATGATAATTTTTTTTTAATATTTGTATGAATAAAAAATTCAATTATTAAATCCGATACCCATGATAACTAACAATTTTTGACATTATTATAAAAAAATTGTAATGAATTTGATCTTAAAATATGGGTGCCAAATAATAAAAATGGGTAGTGGTATGAAGAGTGAAATAAGGATTGTGAAAATTAAAAGAAGGGTTAACCCCAAAACTGTTTAAAAGAACAAACAAAATAAAATTGAGTGCAATAAGTAAAGACCCAGTATACAAACAGTGTAAGGGCGTTGATGCCTGCACCTCCCCCTCTTTGGACCTCCACCTCCCCATCCCATTTTTATCCTTTCTTTTTTTATTTATAATTTTAATAATTATTTATATTCCTATTATACCCTTTAATAAAATCTAATTTATAGATTAATTTTAATTTTAATATCTACAAATAAACCTAACTTTTTTCTTTTCTCGATTTATTCTCTGGTTTTTTCTCTTTCATTTGGTTTTTCAAATTCTTTCTGTTCTCTTTTCTTTGGGTGTCACAAATTTTGTTCACTGTGTGAAAATTTTCTTCTGAGAATCGTTGGCAATTTTTCTTCTCTTTCCATGTTATGACATGTATGTGAAAGGACTTTGAGCTTCAAAATGAACTTAACACCTAACTCAATGTGTAAATATGTGTAAATCAATCAACTTTAGGCTGTCGAAGGAGAGTTGGGCAATGGAAACACTGTGAAAGATCATTGTCTGACATGAATTTGTCCAACAAATGTTTATCAGGCCCTAAACGTATGTCGACATCCGTCTGACCCTGAAACGGATGTTCATATCCGTTGACGGATGTCCGACCTCCGTTAATGACGGTCTTCTTCCTGTTGTGCGCAAACAAACCTACCAGAAACACAACACAAAACGAAACGAAGGGCGCACAAACAGAGCAAAATGAATACAATCTAAAACCCTAAATCACATACATTTATAAACCAAGAAATGAACACAATGCGAAACGAAAACTAACCTCTCGACAGAAACGAAACGAAGTGCTGCACCACCGCCACACCACGCTGCACCGCCGCACACACGCAGGCAATGACGCAAGTACAGATAGATCAGAAAGGTTGAAACTTTTAAAAAATCAAAGTGGAGCTTGGGGGGTGTGTGAATGGGAAGGGAAGGGGAGGTGGAGATGTTTTCGAAAAGTTTCGAAAGTGTGTGAGTGTGAAAGTGAAAAGTCTGTGAGTGAGTGTGAAAGTGAAAGGGTAAAGTGAAAATTAGGATTATTTAATTAAGAGGGTTAAAAAAGTAAAAATAATAAATTTAAAAGGTTAATTTTGTAATTAATAAAAAGTTAAAAAAAAATGGGGAGGTGTAGGTTTGAAATGGGGAGGTGGAGGCATCAATGCCCACAGTGTAAACCTAAGAACGGGTGGGCTGCAACGCACAATACAACCAACAGATATTATAATGGGGGTGCACAAAATAAATGGAACCAGCCCAACAACTAACATTAAAGGTGGATGATGCAAAAATGGGAGTACATCAAGCAAAGAGTGGCCCAGGTTTGCCGAACTCCATCTCCTTCACTCACTCTTCCATTAAGATCTCCATCTCCTATTTTTTTTCAGTAAAACGATTTTCAACTACAATTTACTATTTTTTAATCTTTTTAAAATTTAATTATGTCAATGTTTTAGAAGTGAGAACATTTATTAGCTTTAGTCACTAATCATTATTAGCTTCTAAAATTAGTCATGCACAACAACAATTACCTGAGATTATGCCAAGAAGTTAAACAAGCAACTCACATAGATACTGCACTACGCATAAATGGAATTAAACGTGTGCGCTGTAATTTATATAATTTTAAATATTAAGTAATTTAAATATCAAGCCAATACAAACTTAATTAAATATTAAAAATAAAATAAGTGAAATATTGATTAAACGTACAAAAAATATCAATTACTCTACAAAAATATATAAACATATGAATCTAGTGACATTTGTTTTTTCTGTTTTTAGTTGGATTGACCCAGAACCTCTAATGTAGTTTGTTTATAGAAATTGAAAAAGAAAAAAAATATAAAAATAACTTTTTTATTTGTTGTTTCGGTATAAATTTTGGGACCGAAAGGTCTGACTTGGATGACGTCGTCTTCTGCCTTTCTGTTTGCTTCTTCTAATTTTGGACCGTACGCTCTGTGTTGATTTCGACCGTTTGGTGATCTTTAAGTCTTGACCGGAGGGGGGAGGTACCTGAAAAGGCGCTCCGACGCTCAAGTTAGGCGTGTATGTGAAATTCCCAGTAGGAGGGAATTTGACCCTCTATGGGAGAGGATTGATAAAGTATGATAGCAAAGAGTGTGCTATGAGTTGTGAGTGAAGTGTATTTGGAACGTACCTTGTTTGGAATCCTCCAGCCTTTATTTATAGGCTTTGGATTGATATAAGATAAACAAAATATAAGCAGAATAAAAGTAAATATAAACAATCTTACTGGACATATCTCTGTTTTGATATTTTCTGATACGCTCGATATATCTGCTTGATATATTTCTGTTTGGATATATCTGGTTGATATATTCCTGTTTAAAATATATCTGGTTGATATATTCTTGTGGACACCATTTACGTTGGCATTAGGCCTTGAGCCCAATAAGAATGTGGCGCTGTGATGGGCTTGTTAGCCCATTAGGGCCGTTCGGTTCTACCGGCCGTTGGAAGCATACTACCGTACATCATCACCCCCAAGTCCGAGGGAAAGGAAGAGGTTTGCCCTTTCTTGACCGAAGGGCTTAGTTGTGCCTGTTGTTCGGTATAATTTTGTTCCACTGCGCGTAGGCCGAGTAGTTGTATAGTTGTGTGAGTAGCTTGAAAACGACGTGGTGGGCTCGTCGTTTAAGCTTAAAAAAGGCAGATATTTCCCGCGCTAGGGGTAGTGTCAGAGTCGCAAAAAAGGAACTGTTGGATCAAGCACATCTAACGGTGTAGAAGACGCAGGCGGTTTCGTAACCTCCACGCTTTTAATTATGTGAGGAAGTGAGCCATTACATTTTCATTTCTGTCTCTGGCACTTTCCTCTCCAGGCTTTCTCCTTTCTTCCTCCGAGTTTCGACTTTTCCTCCTGTGTCGCACACCCATTTCTAGGTAACAATGGCTTCCTCCTCTGTCGTTTACGATTTTTCTGATAATGTCGAGGGGGATCACAATGACCCACGGGTTGCCCAACCGGTGGTTACTGGTTGTGTCACTTCTTTACTTAGTGGGGATAGGGTTTTTGTTCATGGGGGAGTTGTCGTCGATGGCCCTGAGGAGGGCTGTTCCTCTTCCCCGAGAGAATACTCATGGGCCTCTCGTGAAGTTGGGGAACAAGAAAGCTCATTTTCTTCCCAAGAAATTCTGTTACACTGGGTAGAGGACAACTGTGTTCTAAGGAACATAGGATACCGGCGTGCCCTTAAATTGATAGCTTGTAGGAGTGATGAAAGGGTTTTTCACGGGGAAGACGTGGTTGGGAAAAATTGCTTCTTTATGTATATGCATTTTCTGTATGATATGTATGTTAGACTCCCTCTGACTAGGTTTCAAATGGATGTCCTACGATGCTTGAACGTAGCCCCTTCTCAGTTACACCCGAACGGTTGGGGCTACATTCAAGCGTTCGGCATAATTGTTTCATCTTCTTAGAGCTTCCTTTTCTTTGACAACAAGTCTTTCATGAATTTAGCATAACTTGGCATTTGCTCCAATGCTTCAGCAAATGGAATATTAATGTGGAGCTTCTTAAAGACATAAAGAAATCTTGCAAATTGCTTGGCTTGTTCTTGCTTCTCCAATCTTTGAGGGAATGGAATTGTAGGGACATACTCACGCATCTTTTTCTCACTCTCTTGATTTTTTTCTCCCTTCTCCTTCTCCTCACATTTTCTCTCAATTTCTTTTTCAGCACTCTCTTCTACTATTTCATCAACTCTTTTATTTTTCTCTCTCTCCATCTCACTCCTTTTTTCACTCTCTAATACTCTTCCACTCCTCAATTGAATTGCTTTGCATTGTTCCCTTGGGTTTGGTATTGTGTCACTAGGGAATGTGCCAGGAGATCTCTCTGAGAGTTGTCTTGAAAGCTGACCAATCTGGTTCTCCAAATTTCTGATTGAAGCTTCCTGGTTCTTGAAGTTTGTCCTTGTCTCATTCATGAAATTTGATGTCTGCTCCACAAAGGTAGAAGTTTGCATAGTTAGTTTCTCTAGTGCATTTTCCAACGTATACATCTCGTTTCCTTGATTGTTGGGTTGAGCTTGATATTGATATAGAGGCCTTGGTGGGTTAGATTGGATTGGATTACTCCAAGGTCTAGTTTGTTGGGGCCTCCAATTTGCATTAAGGTTGGTAGAAAATTGATTCTGTTGTTGTCCCACTGCATTAACTTGTGCCTCTTGGTGAGTGGCCTGGCATTCACCATTCTCATGCATTCCTCCACAGAAATCACACCCTGGAGATCTTGTATTCACATTATTTGCTTGCATATTTCCCAGCTTCTGAGTCAAATCAGTGATTTGCTGTGTTAACAACTTGTTTTGGGCTAAGATAGCATCCAAAGTATTAACCTCCAACACTCCAACTTTTCTATTTTGACGGTCAAACTGCATATTCACTGTGTTGTTCGCCATTAATTCTAGAGTCTCCAAAGCTTCCTCTGGTGTTTTCAAATTGAATGATCCTCCACTTGTTGCATCTAAAATTGCCTTAAAAGAGGGTGAAAGACCATTATAGAAAATCTGCACTTGCAACCATTCAGGTAGAGCATGATGTGGACATTTCCTCATTAGCTCCTTATACCTTTCCCATGCCTCATATAAGGATTCAGTTTCTTGCTGCACAAAGGTGGTGATCTCATTTCTCATTTTCCTGACTTGGAAGGAGGAAAGTATTTTGTTACAAATTTTGTAGCCATCTCCTTCCATGTAGAAATACTTCCTTGAGGTTGTGATTGAAGCCAATTTTTCGCTTTATCCCGTAGAGAAAAGGGAAAAAGCCTCAAACGAATTGCATCATCTGAAACTCCATTAATCTTCAAGGTATCACAGATTGCCAGAAAATTCTCCAAGTGAGAATTAGGATCTTCTGAAACTGCACCTCCAAATTGATTTTGTTGAATGACTTGTAACAAGGCAGGCTTGATTTCGAAATTATTGGCTTGAATAGGAGGTCTCACAATGCTCCCTTGATAACAATTAGGATTTGGCATAGAATAATCACGAAGAGTCTTTCTTGCAGGTTGTTCTTGTGCCATTGTTGATGTCTCCTCTTCTTGCTCAATTCGTCTTTGTTCCTTTCTTCTTTCTCTCTTTCTTCTTGCACTACTTCTGTTGCTTCTGGCTGTGCGTTCAATTTCTGAATCAAAAAGTAAATCTTCCAGAGCAACAGTACATCGCATAAACAACTTTAAAAAAAAAAATAATATATACAACTCAAATCATATTATTATTATTGTTATTGTTCTTGTTCTTGTTATTGTTATTATTATTATTATTGTTATTGTTATTGTTCTTGTTCTTGTTCTTGTTCATGTTCTTGTTCTTGTTCTTGTTATTATTATTATTATTATTATTATTATTATTATTATTATTATTATTATTATTATTATTATTATTATTCTTGTTATTGTTATTATT